>NC_092860.1:54158716-54272609 GCF_032062135.1 Pyxicephalus adspersus
AAGTTTAGTTTTGTTTATCCAATTATATCTTGTATTTTTTAAAGCTTAGCTATGTTGTACAGCTTGAAGTTTATTTAATTTTCTCTTTAGTTTTTTTTTTTCCTTTTTTTTTTTTTTTTTTTTTTTTTTGCTATCATTTTTCCTCTTATGAAGGTTCAAAGGCATACATGGGATGCGATGACTTTTCATTAATATTCAAGTATAACTTAGTAGCTTTTTGAATTTTTATTTTGATCTATTGTTTAATTTTAAAGTTTTGATATATTTTGGTTTCTTTGCCAATTGTTTTGTTTTGGGAAAATCATAACAGTTTAGTCTCCTTTTTTATTGATAATTTTGGGTAAACTACTTCTGGAGTGAAAAAAGGAAAATCTTTTTCATTAGCATTTTGCGTTCCAAAATTTTTTTTTTTTTTTTACTTACTTTTTTTTACTTTTTTACTTTTTTTTTTTTTACTTAAGGCTCTATAAGAAAAAGAAATTTTGATGAGGAATCATGTGATTTAATGCACAGTTCAGATCACTTTTCACCTTTTCTCTTTCACTTACTAAACTTTCAAAATTTTCCCAGACCTTAATGATCCCTGTAATCTTGCTTGTTAACCTCCCTTGAATTTACGTATACCAACTGTATATAAAAAGCAGAAATTTGTGAAAATGTAACTAGACACTGAAAATTCGTCACCCTAAAAAAGCAAAAAAAAAAAAAAATACTATTAAACTTCGGTGTGTTTCAGACTCTTAAATAAAAAACTTACCTCACCTACAAAGAACACTACATAATTAAAAATTATTGTTTATAACCATTGTCTAATGTATTTAGAATTTTAATAGAAATAATCAAGGCTGAGCTATAGCTTTACTTAAATGCGAATATAAATTTTTAAGAAGCTAAAAAAGATGTTGAATAATTTTATACGATATTAAGGTATTCTAAATTCTAACAACTTCGATATAAATTACTCAACAGATGGTATCACGTACCCACAGAACTGGCCACATTTAAGATTTCCTGTTTAAGGTATAATCTTGCTCAAAGATCTCATAAACATGCATCATATTAAAATATTTTAGCAAGCAAAATTAGATACAATTGCAAACATTTTAAAGATGTGCTACTCATTAGAAGAAAGTGAATTTATAATATACATATATACAATATACCATGGTTGTACCCCACAACAAAGTCTACTAATAAACTCAGCTTTACCCACAGACAAATTTAAGGTCACTATGTCTTCCATTTATGGAAGGGTTGTAATCTACATTAAAATTTAGTTCCCTGTACAGCCATAATGTTCTTTTTAAATATTCCAATATGATTTTATTATAAAATATACTCACACAACTCCCTTCTGGGATCGATATATAGGTTAAAAATAAACAAATGTTGAATATTTAAATTGTCCTATTCACTTTTTGAAACTTGTTTTTCTTAATTTTTGAAATTCTTGAAGTATTTTATATTTTTATGTATTTATGTTTTTAGTAAGCAGCTTCTATATTTCTCTCCTGAAACATTTTTTTTAAATAAGTTGGAGGCAGGTTACGCAAGTAGGGAGTTTGTTCACTTTTTCTCTTGACTCTTGTCTTCTTTTCCTATATTTTTGTAGTTTGTTGGCGCATTAGAAGAGATGCTTGCTTCAATTAAGAAAGATACAGGGTATGTATTTCCACTTAAATTTACTTCTCCTGAATGTATAGACTTTCCTTTTCTGTCCTCGCTTTCTGTAACTCACGCTCTCATACTTCCACTTTTGACACAGAAAAAATTGTCGTGTTCTTTAGCAATTAAACAGCAATAATTTTTTGCATTCAACCAAGTGACCAAAGAAATCAAAGGAATATAATTGAAAAGGCAGATTTTTTTTTCCATGACTGAAATGTTAAGGATAACACTGCTGTCCTAAATGTTGCCTGCACATGCCATCTTCTGTTTATAGGTACCAAAACTATAGAATATAGTTATAGAATGATGGTGGCCATGCAGTGTATGGCTTCTATACTTCCAAGTCACACACACTGCATTCTCATCAGTATTCTCTCCAGATATTTTTTTTAGCTGGGGAGGGTAGGGGGGAAGCTGTAGCTCAGTGGTCAAAAACTGAACAGGGCAACAAAGATCAGTGTTTCCAGTTGTTTGTGCCATAGGTATCCAGGATACTTTGAGCCAGCTTTCTAATGCCTACCCTCTCTGTTGCATTTTTTTATTGTATTTGTATTATGCCCCAGCTGCCCCAGTTTTTTGTAAAGAATGTAATCACCTTTTTACACTTTTTTTAACTTCTTGAAAAAATGCTGGCAAAGCAGTCACAAGTTGTTCCAATTCAAATGTTGCTGGGGTGACAAACCACCTTTAAACATTGCATGTAGTGCCTGCCACCACCTACCACCTAAAATAACTAAACCATTTGTTTCAATGTTAGCCATTTTCACAAGAAGTTTTAATCAGTAAAACTTCTTGCAAAGATCACTAATGTGAAGTTTAGCCTAATACAGCAAATGCCCTAATACATTATTTCTTTCTGTGGGGTGCAAATAGTCAATGATCTGAACCTTAGCTCTGTGACCCCACTCTGCCAACTCTCACTGACAGCTCTCTGTAAACGAAGCCCAGCCTGAGGGGCTGTCTGATGACAGCTGGGCGGCTACTGAAAAGTTCACTGTTCTGGGCCAAAAAGGTGCTGGGAAGTATATTGCTCATTGTACCATATGGCTTTTATCTAGATTATTCTCTTTACTACAGTCAGATCGGTAATGGAGTAATTCTAAGTAGATGCCACGGGCACTTCAATCTATAGGTACTGTGCAAAGTTGACAATCTTGGATCTAACTACAGATGATTACTTAGTGTCATTGATTGGGTAAAAGCATAGAACCATTGTAAGGCAGTTGTATCTGCCTTGTTGACTGATTTCTCCAGAAAGTAACAGTAGTTATTGATCAATGTTGATTGTAGTTCGTGCTTTAATACCAGTCCTACTGTATTTGTCTCTAAAATCTGAATGAATATGCATATTGAGCCTAAGGAGAGCCACTGGCCAAAAGACTTTAATGATCTATTCAGTCACCCAAATCAACTAACCTAATCGGTTAAAAATATCCTTATTTGCACTACTAGATTTTTCCAAAGAAACTACAGCTAGATTCTTTGTAGAACTAGAACCAACTGCCATTTGATTACATATATCCTCCTAGCAGCACCAATTACAATAGCTTGCTATTGGAAAACCTCTAAAATGCCATTGAAATTCGCTAAAAACAAACTGAAGTGGATCATGACAAACGACAAGCTGACATATTTACTTAAAGGTAAAATGCAAGATTTTCAAAACATATGGGATCCTTGAATGTCCTATCTCTCAGCCTAGATAATGCATGAGGAACCTAATGTTCCCCCTTCCCTCCCTCCCCTTTTTATCCCCTTGATTTAAACTCCATATTTTAACTTTGCTGATGTAGTCACTGAATAAAATGTAGAGTTGAAACCTGTAACACCCTTTATTAAATACAAAGAAGTTGTAGGAATCAATGCATCTGAAGTTAACATTAAAACTTATAACCGGAAATAATGTAAAAGTTATTTATTTTGCATTTACAAAGACCATTATATGTCATATTAATGGAATACTGATGTGATGCAATATTTAGTTGGAAACTTATTTTATTTTTGTTAAAAACAAAAAAGTCCTTGTTATCTGGATTTTGTAGAATGCATGAATTTATATGAAGTTCAACTAATTTATATAAGTGACTATCAATAATTTTCCCCCAAAATACGTTGTAAAAAAAAACCTTTGAAAAAACAATAAAAATGTTTGAATTTTAAAAGACTTTAATGTTGTCATAAATTAGGACAGGGATATCCAAAAGATATTGAATAAAATAGAGATATATTCATTCCAAAACAAAGTTTATAATTATATCTCTGGCACCCATAAAGAGGGATTTTTATTGCTAAAACAGGGTTTTTTATTACTATCACTGACACCATTAAACAAGGATATTTCTTCTCTCACCACTAATGCTGAGAGTTATTAATACTGAAGCTAACAAAGGTTAAAATTTCTAATTGTTTCCATCAGTGGCTTTCCAATTTCTGCTTTCTCTGAACTGAATACCACTTCCCAGACACCCTTGCCCAGCCAAGACTTGTTCATCTTCCGGTAACTGTCATGAGATTGGGCAACAATCCTCCTAGGTGTATGGGCACCTTTATATTATCTTTACAGAAGCTTGTTGTCACATGAACTCTTAACTAGTAGATCCTTTTTATTTCATAACCACATGTAGGCTACTTTGAAAAAACTGGCACCCAGAAAAAGAAGATTTTGGCTCTAGCAGTAGTTCTGGCAATTATGAAGCACTTTAAATCATGTCTGCTATGTGATTGACTATCTATGTCTACTTCAGTTTTAAGACTTTGGCAGAAAGTGTCAGCTGTTAAGCATAGCTCATATGAATTTCATTTTAGATTTGCAAGAAACAGTAAAAATAAAAGAGTCCATAAAAGAATTATGCAACCACAACATTATGCATGCACTATCACAAGAAACAATGCTCATTTTTCTGATTTTTATTAAATTATTTTATTTATTTTAACCTAAGAGGAAACCTTGATAGAAATGTTAAATCTTGAGGAACCCAGACTAAATGCAGTTCATCAGGTTCAGTAAGGAACATTTGTGATGAAAAAATGCATGTCCAAAAGTTATCATTAGTCCTTATATCCGTTAACCTAGGTAGGGTTTTAGTGAAAGAGAGATCAGGAGACTGCAATGGTCTACTGGGGGGCTACTAAGTGGGAGTTGATTTTTATATGCCTACACTGTAAATGATATAACTCAGTGAACCAGACCAAGAGGTCAAGATAACTTGTTTTTTAGACTGAATAAAATGTTTGATTCTTTTCCAAAAGAAAATTGCTAAAGGGCCATCAAGGGCCACCAAGAGTAAACTAGGTCACCTGTGCTTCTACAGCCTGTATAACAGCTGGTAAGCTAAAGTAGAGATCATATGTATCATTTTAGGAGTAGCCATTTATAGGGGCTTTTATTTAGTATTTGAAGATATGGAAACTTTTAGTGGCTGTGAATATCTTCTTCCAAGCTTTTTAATCTAGTAAAGCTCTGGGATCTGTTTCTAAAACTGTCATTGTTATACTAGGAGAATATTGTGTGTGAGTAAAAGGTAAAAATAAGGTCTTCTTTATGAGGTCATGCTGGGGTAATCTAATACAGTTCTATATTGTAGATGCTGATAAGAGATTTGTTTAGTGTTGAAGATATTCTTTGTAAAGTTTAATAAAGATTAGGGGTTAATTGTATCACTCAATCAAGTGTGAATTCCTCCTCTCCAGTTCTTCTAAATCTAACAAAAAAAGAAGAGATTTAAACTGGAAGTTAGTTAAACAAAACATTGCAAGCAGCCAGGTCCTTTATTGCAGAAGGGACATCTGTTGTTATATTATTGTTATTTTGATTAGTGAGTGAGGAGGTCCAGGAGCTTACACCATATCAGGGTCTTCTTCAAATCTTCCACTACATACTCCATCACTGCTGCTTTATCCCTACTTCCCCTTGACAACTTTGCAAGGACATTTAGAAAGGAGGGAAGGGCTTTAATGAATCTCAGCCATTATATCTGTTCTAGAAGAAAGGGAAGGTGTACATTGTACATAGATGTACATTTCTGTACTGAGAGGAGTGGAGAAGCCAAAGCCATCTTTATAACTGCACAAACTTTCCAATGTAGCAGCAACATTCAAATCTATTATTTAATTTTTTTCTGTTCAAACTTGTTTTTTTTTTTTTTTTTTTTTAATCCAAAACCAATTAAACCTTTAAAATAATAGTTTTAAAAAGCAATCTTTATATCAGGCTAGAACTAAGGGTTTAGGGATTTGATTCTTATTGCAGGACCGAGGATACATGTTACACAGTGTGATAAAAAAATTAAATACTCCTTTTTTACTTTCTGTATTATTATTTTGCAATAAGTAAAGAATAACAGCAGTTCATGAATGAAAGCTACAATTTAGCTAAATACAGAACAAAGCCAGATCTGTCTGTGTCTGTACTACAGGTCACAGAAGGAGAACATGGCTCTCCCATTGTAATGATTGTAGTCCCATGACAGCTGGGTACTGCACTTAGTAAATCAAGAGCATACAAAGCAGGCACCTGTCACACTGACAGCAGAGTGCCACTCATTACACAAGGGAAGTTGGGATCTCCCAGTATCTGCTGGACTGAGCTCCCACAGTGCAGACATGAGTGGCTTTGGCGGAAGAGGCTTCAGTCCCAACTTTAACTCCTGTAGTATGGCACTTTTCTACCTGGGACCAACCCTGTCCATAATTAGTAGCACCTTCTAATCGATTCACCATTTAAAACCAACTGGTTGACATTACTATTTGACTTGTGTTACTGCATACAGTTATGCTTGCTTGTGATTTTTCTGCACACATTTTTTTTTTTAATTCTTAACTAGTGGTGGACCTTTGCCGTACTTCTTATGTCCTAAAGAAACCTCAAATTCCTGGCTTGTCATGTACCGTAGCTGGTAAAATCAGTGAGACAATTTTTTTTTTCTTTTTATTTGCACATAACTAATTAAAGCAACCTTATAGATGGAGATAAAAAGGGTATTTATTTTTAAATAAAAATTGATCTTTTCCAAGCCCTTGGTTACACTAATTAACACTTATTAACTCATATTCACCACATTCTCTAAAAGATTGAGATCTGGTGACTGTGGAGGCCATTACAATGAGTACAGTGAACTCGGTCATGTTCAAGAAACCAGTTTAGACGATCTGAGCTGTATAACATTGTGTGTGGTATCTTGCTGGAAGAAGCTACCAGAGGATGTATACATTGCGATTATAAAAGGATGGACATGGTCAGCAACAATACTAAAATAAGCTGTTGCATTTTTTTCTTTATGCCCCTTTAGACCAAAACCACCAGCCAGAATTGTTATTACAAAGCATAAATGCAGGATGGATGCCTGTTTTCATGCTGCTGTGGCCAAATACTGTCCCTACCATCTGAAATGTTGCAGCAGAGATCGAGATTTGTTAGACCAGGAGACCTGGCAATGTTTTTTTAATCTTCATGAGCCTATACATAGCATACATATAGCATGGTGTAGCCTAATGCTGCTATAGCCTACCTGCTTCAAGGTCCCTCAAGCTGTGCATTCAGAGATGCTCTCCTGCATGCTTCATTTACAATAATCGGTTATTTGAGTTATTGTTGCCTTTCTTTCAGCTCAACCCAGTTTGCATACCCTATTTTGACCCCTGGCATCAACAAGGCATTTTCGGCCAGAAAACTGCTGCTCACTGGATATTTTCCCTACCTGGATATTTTCTACCCAATAAAATTGGCCTGCAATGGTTTTATTGCAGATTTTACATAGCAAAATAGGGCACAATAATTAGAATTACAACTGTTAGTATTGCAACTTTACAAACATAGGATGAAGAAAGATTTTTATATGTATAATGATGTCATTATGAGGCTATAGAAAATAGGGTGCTGTAATACACTAACTCAGTCAGTCGCTAACAGGAGAGGGTTGAGTAGGTTTTGAAATTTTGGCAGGGGTGGAGTAGGGGACTGTTGAAGTTGGGTAGTAGGAGGTTTTTATCAACCAGAGATTGCCATATGGCTGGGAATTTAGGCTTTCTATATTATGAAATCATTTCTATTTTATTTGGGTTAATATTGTCTATATGCTCAGCTTTAACAAGCTACTTGAGAGTCTGGCAGTATTGTGATGTCCAATGAGATTGAGATGATAATAAAAACTGTAGCCCACAATCATGTCATGACCATCAGGTATAAAAGTGTCTACCATGGTTGTGACAAACCTGAAAACAGGTTGCAGAGAAGCTAGGAACTCACCTAACCCAGTGGGAACCTGGTGCAATCTAAATATTACCTTGAAGTTGGTTTCAACTAACAGGATATTGGGGAAACATTTTGTTATTTAGGAGAATTGTAATATGATTTATTATCCAAAATAGTTCCAGAGTAAAATAAAAGTTAGTAATTGCTGTTAGAATCCAACAACACCAAAACATCAATGTCACTACTAAAAGGATTTCAGTGAGAAAATTAGATACCTACAGTGTTTAGTAAAAGGTACTGCTTTTTCTTTTCAGTTTTATTTGGAAGATGATAACAAAAATGTCGCTGTCTGTCCTTCTAAGTAGAAAAATACATATATGTGGCAATTGATGGGTCAGTTGCATAATGTCATTACTTTTTGTCTGTCACACTGATCTCTAGCAAGAAGATACCACACTGCAAACAATGAAAAAAGTTGTTTTTTTGAACACCCCTTCTCTGTAATTCCCACGATTGGCCAATCATAGTGATCACATAATCAGGGATGTGTTTCCTAATGCAGGACCCAGGCTATATGTTACACTCGGTGTGATATCAAAAAGTTAAAGTTGAATTTACCTCTCTTTTATTGTTAATTCTGCTTCTATTCACATGCCAATGGCACTGCAATACGCCTAATTTGCTCCTTGTATTGCTTCATCTCTCACTGAGCTGCTGTACTAGGACTGCAGGAGGCTAAGACCAAATCAAATAAAGGTACTGTGGGCCAGGTCAGGTTTACTGTAAACCAAGGGAATAGAAAGTGGTCATTGTAAGCATTCCTGGCAATGTTATAGTTTTTTGCCAACTTGTCATTTTCAAATTTCCCTGTTAGATTAGTACATATCTAAAAACATAGAAAAATATAAATAAAGGTCTGGACAACATGTATTAACTACACACATTTCCCAGAGTACAACAAAAGGGTTAAGTAAACTTTACATAACTTTTGTTGATGAAGATTTAGGATGTTGTGGTTACTCTTTAGAAAAAAGGCAGTTAGCATATTGCAACAATAAATACGCAAGACTTTACTGTTCATTCAAGGCAAAATAATACAATTTAAAGAGAAAGTCACAGTACTGTTATAAAAAGGAAGAATACATAAGTTTAAATAAATAAATAAAGAGCAATAAACCCAATCATAAAGAAATTATATTTTCATAAGTGTTTTTTTTTTTGCACTGCTGATGTTTTCCACCATTCATATGTTTATTTTATTCATTAATAATGGAATAATCCTTTTTTATTTTTGTGTATATTGGTTTGTTAACAACTGTGGACAGCTAGGAATCCTGGAGCCTTTTGAGGCAAAATTGCCTGTATTTCCAAAGCCTGCGCAGGCGTTTTGGGAGTTTTCAATTTTTCTACAGGATTTAGACCACAGGTCAACTTGAAGCTAGTGCAAAGAGAGCCTGGCAAACCAACAAAAGAAGCCAGGTGCAAGTGTCAGATCAGACAAGCCAGAAAGGCTGCCAGGTAAAAGTGCAGCCTGAACCTCCATTTCCACCTGGCTGCCTTTCTGGCTTTCCTGACCTACCCATAGCTGGTAAATGTTATCCTGCTGCCAAGTATGTCTATAGTGGGGAAAACATTTGGTAAAAGGTTTTCTCATGCTTTAGATCACTGAGTGGTATTCATATAGTTGGGATTACTAATGTCCCATTGCTCTGCATGGTCTTACACTATTTTAGCCAGCACAGCCCAATAGTGCCACAATGGGAAAAGAAAGTAGGGTTAATTCTTGTCTTAAAATGCCTGCATTAGAAACCTTGAAAAAAAAAAAAAGCTAAAAAAAGCGTGCATAGGCAATTATGAGCACTCTGATTCAAGTGTTTGGAGACAGCAGAGCAGCAAAACCACTGAAGGACGTTACACTAAGCATCTGAATTGCCCCTAACAGACACAACCGTTTGAAAACGCCAGTGATATTAGCTAAAAAAAAAACAAACTCATTTGTTTTAGTGGAGACTGTTTTTCTTTAAAATAGAAATAGGGCACAATTGATGCCCCATTATTATTAAATTTCATTGTTTTGAGTATATATCCTCATTTTTGAACAACAACGTAATATAATTTTTAAAATTAGTACACAAATCTTAAAGAAACCGATTTGTTTTCTGATTGTTATAGGCCTTCCATCTAATCTGATTTTGTTGCTAGCCTAAAGTAAATATGTCTAATTAAATTTGCTTTTCAGTCATTTAAAGTTTGTCTGAGAAGAAAAACAAAACATACCCAACCTAAAAAACCATGTCCTGTTTATCCAGGAGTTGTGTGTGTATTAATGAAATAAAGATAAGTGTGATTCACAGCTTTTGCTGGTTGAGAAGCTGATCTTGGCCACAAATCATGGCTTCAGCTTTTAATTACTATCCATGTTTCCTAAGTAAAAATAATGATAGAAGAACTGCTGGGATTAGAAAATAGATTCAGTACCTGATATCTTTGATTAACCCTGTGCAGCCCAGTCCAGCCTAAAGCAAAGTCAGTTAGGTAAGAATTTTGGTTCTGCTTTAAAGCCCTGACCTAGGTAATGTTCATTTTTAAGGCAGCACAGTGCAGATTCTTTTTCTTTGCCGTACCTGAAGGTCTTTCTAAACAGACTTTCCTGCTCCTTTCTGCCTAAATTCTTACTGGCCCATCAATATGATAGACCAGCTCACAAACCAATTGACATGTGTAGTTGATTAAGTCCAGTTGACTAAGACTAACTCCATCACTACCAGGAAGTGCTGGAGCTGTAGCAATCTAAACATTTGAATACAACAGACCCAATGAAAGCTGCTGCACATCTACATGTATGCACTTAATAATTGCAGCTTTATTTTTTGCAACACAGATTATCTTTAAATCAGTTGTGTGTGGGGGGATTCCTTTCTAATATTATGAAGCTCCAAAGATATAGCTGGCTTTTAATATTTTATGAAAATTTTGAAGTATCCTTTGGAATATTTACTGTGGTTACTTAGGAATGTAATATAGCACCACCAAAGCTATATTCATGTATGACATAATAAGCTTCTTCAATGCTCAGGAGAATAGTAAAAATTTGATCTCCATAATATCCTGAAGATAGAAAAGTTAATTTAAAAAAAAAAAGTAAAATAGTACAAATGTTGTGCTCTTAAGTACTGGGTATTAGTCCACAGGTACAGCAACTGGTTAAATAATCTTTTCTTTTTATATATATTATTCTGTACAGTAGCCATAAACAAACAACTAGCTAGATAATATGATAGCAAGTCGCCTATATAATGTTTCCATGGTCGCAAATACCATTAATAAGTAATTTTTAGGGAAAATAAGTCATCTTTCCAGGTAGATTTTTTTTTTAAGGTATAACACAATTCTTCCATTTGCAAAATATACAGATTCATCTGTTGCATTAAGCCATTAGGTGTTACTGATTCTGATGAAGCTTCTTCCTAAAAACAAGTCAAGGTTCCCCACTCAGCATGTATTATTATTTTTATATTTATGCAAACAGAACTACTCTTGTCCATGTCATAATAAATGTTTCCAAGAGGCTGGAGCCTGGCCATTGTATGGATTACAGGAAAATTGTTAAAAATAGCACAAATAATGGTTTCCGCAGCAACAGGGGGGAAATATACCGCTCTCATATTGACGTATTTAAATGTGTTTAGGAAAGTTACTGCTTCCTACTATTTACTCAATTAATTATGACAATGGTATAAAGAAGTTTGGCCACTCCAGTGTATAATTTTTTTTATATATCCCCTGTTTTGTTCTTGAGGAAACATGGTTTGTGTTAGTACTGTGGGAAGGGTGTACCTTAAACTTTATCACAGTTTCTTGGCACATGAAAAGGGTCATAAAGCAACATTAATCCAAAGGTCATCAGGGGTTGTAAGCAAGCAGACAGTGTTTTGTATTAAAATAGCTCTAATTAATGTGGCTGCAGAGGTCTTTGCGGAAATGGCGTTTGCACCATTTCTGTTTTGACATTTTCTTAGGACAGGATTTCCCTTTGTTTATTCTCACAACAGAATTGTGTTACAGTTACTAGGGATGCTCTATGATAGAAAGTCAGGCAACAGTTTTTTACAGCTTGGCAGTGTGCTTTTTCGTTGCCAGCAAATGATTTCTCAGAAATTATCTTGTATAAGAATGGCATTGCGATGGCAAATATACTACATTGTATTTGGGGAGGCTTTGAAGTTATAAGTTGTATTATATTAGGAAAGAGGTCCAATCTAAAATAAAAATAACTTGCAATCAATGACAATAATTAAGAAAAAAGCCTTTTATATTTTGACAGGAAGCCAGCTCCTGAATTACTGATTGAATATTCCAGGAAAGTGGACTTCCTAAAGGGCTTGTTAGAGGCCGAAAAATTGGTAAGTCTTTGGATTAAAAAGAGAATATGTACACTAAAATGCCTAGCGTTGGGGGGGAAAAAGGTAACCTTTCCTTATAAGAATGTTAGTCGTCTGAGCTGTTGTCTAGCTAATACAGTGGTTTTTAGTATTTTCAAAGTCACTGACCTGAAACAGATAGCAGATCAAGGGATGTCTCTTTTTGGTTGCTTGTGATTCAGAAAATCTAACATACCCAGGCATTATTTAAATATCTGTCCATCGGCAGATTGCTCACTCCAATGAGAGCGTAGAAAATGGTATTAACTTACATGTGCTTGGCAACCCACCTATGCCTTTCACATTATGCAAAGGGTTGTTAGATTAAGAAATGAAATATAAAAAAGAGATAATACTTCATGTATGTATATTAGTTTTTGATGCCAAGTAACAATCAAATTATTGCTACCAAGTAAGGAAAGCCTTGTCGCCCAGCCACCCAGGAGGCATGTCCAGCAACCACAGTAAGAATAAGGACAGATGGGGACAAGATATAGTTGTTCAGTTCTGGTGACACTTGTTTGATCAGTTGTCCAAACAGTGGCCTATTTCCACTACTGCATAATAACTTCCTGTAGTATGTGATGTTTGATATTGGTACTTTTTATATTTAAGCAAACAAGGTTTCAATTATACCAGAAACATTATGTAAATATAGGATTCAATAGGGGGTCCAATCATTACAGCTTTATAACCTTCAAAAGTAAGGCCTATGTTTTTTTTTTTTTGCAGATTTGTGTTTCTTTCTTGAAGTGAGCAGTTAAGGTCACAAAGTCAGTCATGTTCCAAATAAATCAATAGCAAGATGTAACCAGTCACGTATGAAGTATGTTTACTTAGTTGCAACAATCATTAACATGTATCACCATGGAAAATTGTAATGCATCACTGGCACTCTGGCAGAGAGCAGTTGTTTTATATTCCCACTTTATTTTATAGTTACACAACTTGTAAATATGGATTGAATGTACCTAAGATACAGATTACATTATTAGTTTATAAAGTAAGTAAACAGTGTGGGGGACAATATTTGATCACCACAATATACACTTAGGCACAATGATCTTGCTTTCGGGTTTATTTTGCTTGGGATCCATTTGTGAAGGGAAGCACTGACCTAACCCGTTGTTCATATTCTTAATGTGTTTTTTGGCATTAAATGATCTTTAGCAAGGCTATATTTGTTTTGTAATTTACCACCCAACACCTTTTAAAGGTTTGGTACTAAGGAGCCCAAAGTGTGGTAAGAATCCCCCGCACCTATACACCAGCCTGAATACAAGGCAGGATAGATTCATGCTTTCATGAAGTTAAATGTTGACTTTACAATCCGAATGTTGCAATAGAAATTAAGACTTATCGAACCAGGCAATGTTTTTGTGAGCCTGTGCAAACTGTAGCCTCAGGTGCCTGTTCTTAGCAGAAAGGAGCTGCACCCCTGGTATGATCTCCTCCTTCTGTAGCCCGTTTGTTTGGCTGTTGGGAGTTCAGAGATGCTTTTCTGCATATCTAAGTTGTAACAAGTGAAGATTTAGGTTACTGTTGCCTTTTTATCAGCTTAAACCAGTCTAGCCTCCTCTAACCTCTGGTATCAACAAGTCTGCAACTGTTTCTGAAATATTCAGGCTAGCCCAGCTGGCATCAGCAGCCATACTATGGCTGGCATGTTGGTTTAAACTTGTCTACATGCCTTAATGCAGGGGTCGGCAAACTCGGCCTTTAGCCCAGATATGGCCTAGCCGGTAGTTTGTTATGGCCTAAAGCCTCCTGGCCGACCCGGCCTAAAGCTGGGAAAAAAAATATCAATTGAATAATTTATTTATACCAGAATTTTAGATAAATTTTTAATATTTTGACCCTATAAGTATTTTAAATTAATATTTGTTTCATGTTAGATAAATATAGTGCCCAGCAGGATTAATGCTAATTAAGAAAGTGGAAACACTGTAAGCCAATAAAATTAAACCCATCAATGTGTTGCTGTCCTTTTACCATTCAATAACAGGCTGGAATAATTCTTGACCAAGCTTTATTGGTTTAACAGCAGTAGAGAAAAATAAGGTTAGAGCTTGGATGTGCTGACAGAGATGAACAGAAATACATGTTTTGCCTGCTTAGACAGTTTGTACTTAGTTTGTGTGTAAATGTATTTTTTTTATAAAGGTTATGAATTCTCAAACGTTTTACACAATTAAAAACATAAAGATGTTGGTCAAGGAGATTTTTGTTTTTATTAAAAATCTTCTATAGGGACCATATAATAAAAACAGAGGTCAGTGTGTTCTCTGAAATATTGAATATATATAAAAAGCTATTGTAGATTTTAAAATATTAAGAAGATTTCTGTGGGACATCATCAAGAAAGACAAGTTACCTGTGCAGCCAATAAAATAGCACATTTTTTTCAGAATGCTTTAGCAAAATGGTTGAATAACAAGATTTAGCCATTATGAATGTTGAAATGGTCTACTGTTTGGGCCTCATGGCTAACAAAGCTTTGTTCATTTCTTGCAGTCGTCACCCACTGAAAAAGCTTTGGCTAATCAGTTTCTTGCTCCAGGGCGCACACCTACAATCAGCAAGGAACGTACGCCAGTGACCAAGACTGTCCATCTTCAAACACAAGCACGTTACACAGGGGAGATGAGGAGTGAGCTGCTGGAAAAGGTGAGCACATAGTAGCTAATGGCTGGGCCTGATCACAGGAAACATCTCATTCACACGCAGCAGCAATACTTGCTGTTAAATCTCTAGCTTATGTAATTAGCTGTGTGTGCTGCACCATACAGCTGAATAATCAAGATTTAATCTCATTTCTTTGGGTGATGTTTTCTCCCTTTCCAGATAATGTGAAAACAAACAAAATGAATAATACCATTTGCTTTTAGGTACATATTCACACCAGTGACAGACGGAGGAGGATAGTTTTGGCTTCTACATAAAGAAATTAATGTTTATAACCCTGCTCACATGCAATGACTTAGATACTACCAACTGCTTTTTGCTATCAATATAAAATATATGTTGGTGGGTTAACTAACCCGCATGAGCTTGTTTCCAAACATAAGACTTTTCTTGAATTTTGAAAAACTATCCAAAACAGATTATGATTATGCGTACGATTTTTCTTTTCAATACATTTTTTTAAATGTAAAGAAAGTACATGCCTATGGGTCACGCTGGCACCTTGGTACTCCTTTTTCCATAGGGCTTTTTAATTTTTTGTTTGTTGTGGGAATGTATTGCCTATTCTAAAATGTCCAATTGAGCACTCTGATGTGCAAAATGTGATATTTACACTACCTAACACCACTGCCTGAATCCTTTGATTACTCCACTGCTCATATTCTTTCAACATTTTTGCAACAGGCCTGGTAATGACCGCAACGATTATATTAGAGTTATGAACAATAAATTAACAAAAAATAAACTTAACATTACTTTTCTTTAAAGCCAGGTGCATAATTAGCCAGCACTATATCAGTATGTAAAAAACATTATTAACAAAATTTTCCTTCAGGAAAATTCAAGTTCAGACAGGCTTAAGGTGAGACTGAGTACTAGTATACTGAGCTAACTTTATTACAAGACAAAAACAGTATCTGCATCCAAGATTAAACATCAACTGAACAAAAACATGTTATGGCTCTTAGTCATAGTACTGTCGAGAAGTATATTGCAGCCTTCGTTGAACAGTACCAGCTTCTACTATGTACCTATCTATTACGTGACTGTTGTGGTTGTCTGATAGCTTTGATCGGAGTCAATTCCGACTTGGATCTGATCAATTTAAACTTTGATAAAATTATCTAAGAATTCAGCCGCAAAAGTGCTTGTGCTCTATATCATCCAATGACAGGCTGCCACATGGGTGTGCCTGTCTCTGCCTTTTACAGGGGGTTACATGATTGATGTCAGTGCAGCTGGCTGGATTGGTTGAGTTATATGGCTAATTCAGCCTTCATACTTTGACAGCTGTAAGTGTACCCCTTCTGAATTAGCTGAGACATATGCTATACCTGTCAGTGATAGGTATTACTACCCTTTGGTGAAGGAAATGCAAAATACTTTCATTGTAAAGTTAACTGCATGTTTTCCACTGTTCCTACAGGAATAAAAGCAAATTTAGGATATTTGCAGAAAAAAGTGTGTATGGGGGGGTTGGTTCTAAAACCGTTAGACACCTGGTTGGGCTAAATAGATGTGTAACTAGAGTAGATGCCAGACATATTAGGTACACAGATTAGGTGGAGTCTGGATTGTGATACTTTGCAAAAGAATGCAGGAGAAAAGCTTTACTAAATGCAACAGAATAAACTGATTGATGGGTTGGCAATAGAAGAACACCTTGGCAAGTCTAGCCTAACTTAGTCTAAACATCACTTCACACAGAAAACCTGATCGGGTGGGGGCCAATACATAGGTAGGGAGCCAATCTGCCCCTAAAAAATTACTACCTAAAAATTCCTGAATATTGTAGAGACCTAGAAAAGGGCGACGGGAAGATATTATTATTATTATTATTATTATTATTAATTTTAACAGTTTTATAAAGTCCCAACATATTATGCAGCGCTGTACATTAAATAGGGGTTGGAAATGACAGACAGATACAGACAGTGACACAGGAGGAGAAGAGGACCCTGCCCAGAAGAGCTTACGATCTAAGACATTTATAATACCGTGTTCCTTTGGATGGCAAGCATTTTTTATCCAATTCAGGCACAAGCATTTGGTTATAAAGATTTTTTCTTTTATTTTAGAATCGATGTGGTTGGTTGTAGATACTCAACTACTAAGTTTACTATTTTTCATAACTTTGTCTTACCCATTAGTCCTAACGTTGTGTGTAATTGGACTTCTTCTCCAGGATACAGGATAAGGACTGTAAACTGTTTCCTGTTTCAGAGAAAGAAACATGTAAAGCTTGTATAGTGACATTGGTAGAATTTTTTTAATTTGCAAAAAGTTTTGAAAATCCATTCTACTTGTCAATCACAACGGCTCAGTATTTTGTTATGAAGTGGATAATACCCTAGAAAGAAAAACATTCCTCTAACAATAATTTGTCAACAGCTAATAATTTGCATAAAAACACCCTAAAAATGATCAAGGCCAGAACTGTAGCAACAATAAAATATGAAGAAACATTTCAAGATTCCCATAACAACTAAGCTGTTTCCACAAGACAACCTTGAATAAGAGACAAGGCCTTGTAACGTCTGCCTGCATTATAGTAGAATATTTTCATTGTTTGGGGTTTCTGATTGCTCATTTTCAAATATTAGATTAAATAAATTTAATTAATTTTCTTTTCTAAAAACTGCTGGAAACCTGGTATACCTACATATATTTTGCCATTCCTGGTTTCTTCTTTCCGCCTTGTGGAACTACTGATGAAATGTTTAAATAAAACATTAAATTATTATTATTACACAGCATTTATATAGCGCCGACATATTACGCAGCGCTTTACAAAGTCTATAGTCATGTCACTAGTTGTACTTTAGAGGGGCTCACAACCTAATGTCCCTACCATAGTTATATGTCTTTCATATAGTCTAAGGTCAAATTTGGGGGAAAGCCATTTACCTAACTGCATGTTTTTGGAATGTTGGGGGAATCCTATGCAAACACGGGGAGAACTACAAACTCCATGTGAATATTGTCCTGGCCGGATTCGAACCTGGGACCTGGAGCTGAAATAGTGCTTAACTCTGAGCCACCATGTATCATGGAGTCTCTGTGCTTTTCCAGGCAATGCATTTTGGCTGATTGGAGGGGCATTATGAAAACATAACAGTACCCTGCCTTAATGCACCTCTCATCAGCCTTTATCCCTAATGCAAGCAGTGCGCTAGTTCTTGAGAAGAGTTATGCAAACATCAAAATGCCTTGGTGGTGCATGTGTGTCTGTAGGAGTGGCAGTTCCTAAGCAGACTGTTTTTATATATTTACTGCCCCTTATAAAAACCAACATGTGGTAATGTTTATGTTTGTAATATTTAAAACCCAGTGAATAAAGGGTAGATCAGTGACATAAAAGGGGGCTCCGTCTGACATGCTGCAGCCTTTAATGCACAATGTAAGAAGCTAACAGTGTGAAGTGAAATCAGGGTAAGCAATTTCAGTACAGGAGGTATGTCTGTACAAATGTGAATAGTGAAGTTAGGATTGGAGTAGCTCTTTAAAATGTATTTATTTGCATATTTGATTGAAATTACATTGTGCTGATTATTAAAGAGGGATATGAATTCTGACATCTGAATTGCTGATTTATTTTTTGTAAAGCTGCAACTGTTCTTATAATAACTTTGAAATGTAAAAAGCATTGTAAACTCCTATGTATACATACTGAATTGATATACCGTATTATTATATCTAAATTGCAAATCACTTTGTGTGTAGCTATGCTCTTTTATGATTTTCTGGTTTTTTTTATTCCTTCTTTTTTTTTTTACAGAATGCCACCTCTTCTACTGGTAAGCTTTATCTACTTTAAATTTAGTTTAAGAAAAAGAAAACCTTGGATACTAGACTATATTACATTATATCTGCCCTTTCACTATGAAATATACATTTGTATTTGTACATTCAGCATTTACAAAAATGCCTTTTTAGTTGGAGAAGACCTGTTTCTAGCAACTTTTCCTGTGGTTCCCTGGCCCTGTTCGTTGTCTTTACTGTGGAATTAAAGCTGCATATTATATCACAATGCAAAGCAGGTGCCCCATCCTAAACAAACATCTCCTAGTGATGGCAAAGCAGGATGTAAACACAAAACCACGCCATGCTCCGGGAAACAAGTTTGTTTATTAGTTTAGTAAAGATATTCTTATATTGGCACTTATAAAAAGGTATTTGTGAACATCTCCCTGTGCTTACACCAGAATTTTAAAAGCTTTAATTAGTTATTATGAAAACCCACTGCATGCTGTTCTATTTTTACATTCTGTTGAGTAGACTTTTTTATTAGCTATTATTTATTATGTAATTTAAAAATGTGGGCTTAAATGCAACTTCCTTTTTCTGCTTTTACTTTTTTAGATTCGGGTGATGGCTATCCAAGAAAAAGGAAGTGGGTATCATTCAGATATTGTTTCAATAGATGTTCTGGCATGTACTTATATATTTATATAGATACTTACATATTATGCAGGGCTGCTGACATCATTTGCTTTCAGCCATTGACATTTTTCTTGTGCCCGTACTCTCCTGTTGCTACATTACAGCTATTCCTCTCATCACTAAAATTAGAAATTGGGAAGGTCAATCAGATGTGACAGTGACAACCAAAGAAACATGAACAATAAATGCCAGACTACATTTCCCCGGCATTATTGTAATATAGCGGAAACCATGTATCTATGTGAGTAGAGGCAGGACTTACAGTAAAAAGTAATAATTCTAATTTACACTAATCAACATTATTTCTTTAAAACTATACTTTAAAAGTAGGAATTAGTAGGCAGGCTGTGATTATTGCAGAAGGGACCGGTGATGTCTGTTCAGCAATAAACATACTTACCTGCCTGTTCGCAATCTTTCTGAAATGTCATTAGAATCCAGGCATACCCAGCTGCCGAGAATGAATTAACTCCCTCACTAAGGCATGGCAGTTATGTCATTTAAAAAACTTTGCTGCTGTACTTTTAAATGTAAGGCCCTATTTCTATTTTAAATCATAGAAAAAAAAAATCTTGGCCCCTCCTTTTTATATCTTTTTTTAGAATATATATGGATAAATTTGTCTTCCCCTATCTCTGGATCTACTTATTACTTTGACGTGCAGCTACCTGAAAGTGATGTTTGTAATTTTGTTATATAGTCATTGTCTTGTGACTATATTTAAAGAGGCTAACAGGGTGTTATCCAGAAAAATAGTGTTACTTGTGTAAATAAATGTTTGATACTAAAGACAATATTACAATATTTCAATTGTTTTGTCAGTCAGTGTTCCTCTCCCAGACAATTGCAAACTTCTATCCTCGCCTTTATTCCAAATCTGGATCCATCAGCTTCACAAAGATTTTCTTGGTCTTTATTAGTGGTATTCTGGTTCTTGATTTTAAAAGCCATCATAATACTAAATGTTAGTGTTAGATTGTTGGAAATAAAATGTCCAAGCTGGACACAAAACCTTAACAGTACAGATTGACCTCAGAGTAGAACTTCAAACATTTCCCCGTTTCCCTGGAAATTAAAATCCCTTTTAAAATCTTTTCCTGCAGTCTTTTGCCCTAGTCATGTGGTCATGTTTCTTTTCTTTCTCTGGTGGCAGCAGTTTATGTTCATGCATTTAGGGTAAGCATCATTCATGTAGGCACTTCTTAGACTTGTATTACTGTGAGCCCAGTCTGCTTGGTGTGGTTGAGACGGGCTAATATGACAGGATGGGTTCAAAGGAAATGGGCAGACTGACATTGTAATTCTGCCTGATGAGAACTGCTAGCGCTGGCTGATGGGAAGGCCATGGACATCACTGGAGTGTGGAGTTAGTAAGAATCTGTTAATGTTATTGCTCATTAATATACTAAATGGTTATGGTAAATGCTAAACATTTAAATGCCATGCTAATCCAAAATTAATTTTTCTTTTAGGGGCTCCATTTCCAATGACAAGCAGTCAGAAGCAGAGCTTGACGCAGTGTTACAGCATCACCATAACATGCAAGAAAAGTTAGCAGAGGAGATGCTGCGACTGACCCAGAATCTTAAGAGCAACACATTAGCAGCACAAAATGTCATTAAACAGGACAACCAGGTACACAGCACACATTTGAACATACTTGCACACATTTGAACACCCCCCTGGTGTTCTAATTATGTCCATATTTTTATGTCAAAAGTGGTATGTTGTTTTGCGTGGAAATTTGTTGTTTAATATTTTAGGCCTGTAATTCTTAGGATTAACTCCCGGGTATGATAAAGTTTGAAACACAAATCATAAATTATAATAAAATAATTATAAATAATTTTATAAATAAAATTAACTTTATTTAAAAATTACGTTTCGCGCATCACATCGATCACACCGGGGATGTGATTCAGTAGCCAGCCGGGGATCGCTGAGGATGCACAAGATCGAGGGGCGCAGGTAGGATTTTTTTTCTACCCCGAGTGTGGCTTTGGGTTATTGCTTTTGAAATGTAAAATTAACCCTAAGTCACACTCTGGATTACCGCCAAGGCGGTTAAACATAATAATAAAACTATATTTCCATTTTCCCTAATGAGGAGGAGGGCATATTACTCCTTGGATATCTTGAATATTGTAGGAGGTGGCCTGTTTTTCCTACATAAACTGTTTGAGATCACTAACAGAATGTTTCATCTCCTTCAGACACTTACCCAGTCCATGAAGTTAGCGGACCAGAACTTTGAAAAACTAAAGACTGAATCAGACCGTCTGGAGCAACACGCCAAGAAGTCTGTCAACTGGATCCTATGGATCATGTTAATCTTTGTCTGCTTCACCTTTATCAGCATGATTCTGTTCATCAGATTATTCCCTCGTCTGCGATAACCATTACCTCCGTACATCAACCAAAAGCAATAGGCTAAATATATACACCTAATAAAAGCCCTCCAAGAAATGTGGGGATGTTGTAGGCCTGAGCTTGTTACTCCAGTATTTCATTCCTCATTGTTTCATGGCTGGGAAATAGGTTTATTCATTTTTTTTTTAATTTTTGGAATATTTAAATATAATAAACATCCTATTATTATATTTAACTATATGTTATATCTGTTTCACTGTGCCTTAACGGTTTAAAGATGACCTCCTGGCAAACATTAAAGAAGCTTTGTAATCAAAACATCATTATAATGTATTTATTTTTAACTGAAAGCAATGTAAGGACCTGGATTTGACTTGGCCCCAGCCTTTTACAGTCTGTTGTACAGCAGAGCTTAGGGATTGAAAGGAAGAAGCAGCACAGGATGTGTTACTATCCAAGAGGCAAGTTCATCAGTAAGTTGCCTCTTGGGAGGAAGACCTGTAAATAATTCAGGTAACTTTCCATGGTAGACAGGGCTGTGTGGTAGAGATGTGCAAACCTCAGGAGCAGTTGAACAGAGCAAAAAAAACCTGTGGCAGGTAAAACACTATACAATAATGTAATTATTCTGTGGTTGGCCTGGAGTTCAGCTTTAAGGAAAACAAACATAGTGTTGTTATTGTTTACCTGGAAGCCAAAAGGAACTTAAGGTCAGCTTCAATTTGTTTAAAATAATATGCTGTTTTGGGATTTCGAATAGATCAAATTAAAAACTGTAAAAGAAAATAGACTTGTTTTGTCACGCTTGTGACAATTTCTGTGATTCTGTGACAAGCTATAAGCTATTTAAAAAAATCCATCAAATTGTAGTGTGTGCATATTCCTGGCAGCACATCTTTCAGACTGACAAGACCTTTACACATATGTTTTAGGTAACATGGATATAGGAGTATCTGTTCCCAAAGTGTTGAAGGTGTACCACTGGTGGAATTTACTGTTACTGCAGGTGGTGTGTGTAGAGCTTAATGGTGGAGAATATACTAACTATAGTCTCAGCTGCCAATAGCAAGTAACATGTGAGCCTGGTAAAATAGGTTCAATCTCAATGTATTTTTCATTTTGCTGAAGGCAGAACTTAATTTTTTTATAACATTCTTTATTTAAACAAAAAGAGAACAACAAACAGAAAATCAACAATCTTTCACAAAGGGGCCTTGCAGACTTCAGTAAGATAACTTAGGGAAAACAGTATTAAGACGAACAGCTAAGTTGTATGACAAGAATAAACATATTACTATTATTAAAAAAAAAGTAAAATATGAAGAGAATCAGACCCAATATTTTATCCCTGTAGACTTCTAATTAGATGCTTTTGAATCTCCGGAAGCTAGATAACGTCTGTATTCAGGTCACTCAATTAACTGTTTAAACCAAGTGTTAAAAAACTGGATATGCATACCCCAAATACCTGATGTGAGGTCCTCCATATGAATGATCTCAGTAATGTGACGTAGCCACAGCAGCATGGCTGTTGGGGGGGGTGTCTGTTGCTTTCAAAATAAGGGGATACTTGATCTAGCCACAGTGACCAGATGTTTAGGCACAGATTGCTTATACTGTACATCTTTAGAGAAAAAGTAATATGACCTATATAAGCCCTGGAGTCCTTTACCACCTAGATACTATTTTAAAATCAAGTTCCTGAAACCTACCACTGATAGAGGCCCTGTGGGCCTATCCCTCTGCCCAAGTTTGTTATTGACTCCCATGCCCACAAATATGGAGGCACATAGTCTGATGGTGTGGCATTAGGTAAAGAATAGAATACAATTTATGTCATGTTACTCCCTTACCAAAACAAAGTTTTTCAAAGTCAATCAGCAGTCAATTAAAGCCCTGTGCAGGTGGGAGGCATCCTAAGAAAATGTGACAACTAGAGCGATCTCCAGAAATTCAAATTAAATTGATAAGTAGTGATTAAATTGGAACTCTACACCCAGTTCTGATTTTACATTTATCAAGTCACAGGGTCTCGAAATATTGGATCCTCATTCCCAGTGGGTGCCCAAAATAAGAGAGCCTAAAAATGACAGAAGTGCCAGGTAGCAAGTTTTTTAAATTGATTCTGTCAAAAGTACATGGAAAATGTGATTCTAGAATTGTCGCACTTTGTGATCATGGTACACAGGTGAGTAAAGTTTGGGAAACATTGTAAAGTGTGTAGAGAGGTATATGCAGCATACTTTCAGGTATGTTGCGCTTGCATCTTAAATCCAATTTAAACAGTTTCTGGTCTATATTTGGCCTACTTCTAACATGCTTAAAGCTGCCTTTGCATTCCCATTGATCGGAGGGATCAATGTACACATCCCCTTAGTTTGTTTACAGATTGGACAAATTTTCATTTGACTTAAAAAATAAGGCTGTGTTACAGAAAGACATCTGTCAAAATTAATTTCCAAACTTATAAACTACTGAGGGCTTACTTTTATTTTTGAATAAAACTTCAGCTGTTGTTATCAATGGCTGTGTACATCTATAAAATTACAAAAGTTTACTTGATATTAATAAAAATGTAACACAATGCCTTTCCCACTGCTGCTCCATAAGCTTTAAAATGCTGTTGTCACTTTAAAGTATATTGTGGTACAGGGTGGCTGACATAGACTGTTTATTAGTTTCCAAGCCTTTTGATCTGCTACATTCCTGAGACAGTAAAAATGTATACAGTTTTAGTTGTATTGTTAGACTTGTAGCCTGTAAATGTGAATAATTATACCAAGTTGTGGTTTCTCTACCCTTGGGTCATTACAGTGTTTCACTTATACACTGCTGGGTCATTCATGCCTAAGGCCAGATCACAACGTGCTCTATGCAACATCTGTTTTTGTATTTTGTTTTTAAAAGTGCAACTTCAAGGCTGCCACCCTAACCCTAGCCTTACTATCCAGTGATCCACGGGCCTGGGACTGGCATGCAGTCAATTAAGTAAAAAAAAAAACTCCTTTATACATTCAAGTCTTAATGGAACCCTTGCTTTCATTACTATACCCACAGCTCAAAGTATATTAGATTTGTGGTCAGTGGGAAGAATGTCACCTATACAGGTAGCCAAAAAAGATCATTGGTGTTTGTGGTAAGTGTCTTGAAAAGTACTCATTGCTCAAGGAACCCCTAGCAACCTCTGGAGGTTCACTACTGTATATAGTAAGTGTGAGTTGGGGTGTAGTACAGGTAGAACAAGGGAAAAAAGTGGAGAATGTCTTTCAATATATGTTCTGTATTATTTGAGCTCTCTTACCTGTATACTTCATGTGGACTAGACTCATTTTTACATTTCTTTTTAGGTAACCAGAAAAAAAGTGAAAAATATAAGGTACTACAAATATTTTGTTTTTAACTGCTTCATTATAATGATCTTGAAGCTTAAAATCAGGTAGATGTAGAAGACACATATAAGAGTAGCTTTTTCTCCATATAATACCTGATAAATAAATATCCAAAAAAGGTCCAGGTTTTTGGATTTCATTCTTTGAAGTAGAGCTTACTGTGAGAGAAAGAGAAACGGCTCAACAACCCAAACCTATGTGCTTCAGTTGGACCAGTATTCTTATAGATGGAGAACCTAAAGCGAGATTTTCATTTAGAAAAAAAACCCTTACCTTTACAGTACAGGTGTGAGACCGTGTCACATTTCTCCATGAAAATGTAAAAAAAAAAAAAACTGAGCACACATGGAAAAGCAGCCCCAAGCCTCCTAGAATATGTGACATTTGTATCCCAGGAGGCTGCAGGTTTACGTTTTAGTCTAAAGATAGGAGGGGAGGGGCTTCCACAATAAAAGTTAAAAAAAAAACTTTAAAAAAAATACCCCACCCTTTTATATGATGTTAAAAATGTGATGCTAAATCCACTTTAAGTGGTAGATAGATTAGCTCACCAGTCCACTGCTTTTCCTTTTCAATAGATTTTTATTATTACAAGTATAAAAAGTGTAGTACAATATTTAAAAATTTTCGAAAAGGACAGTAACAATGTAACCAAAGTTCATCCATCACAAATGTGAAAGAGAAGATCCACTTTCAATAAAAGGGACAGAATATTCATTAATGCCCAGTTTGGGATCATACATTGTGCATAGCATGAAACTTGGATGAATTGTATACTCTTCCCTGTCCAGGACTGTCAATATTCCAGTGGGCCGGTCTTCAGCAACTGGTCGTAATCTACTATGAAAAAGAAAGATTAGGTGTACTAAAGACACAATACAAGAGAGAAGGTCCAGGGATTGAGGGGAAGGTTCAAAGGAAGGAAAGGTAATGAATGGTTGAGCAACATCAGGGCCAGTGCTAAGAGGATCCAGGCCAGTAAAAATAACCAAAATACAGGAGAAGTATTGACTGGTCAAAACCTCTCAGAAAATACTGATCTAGCCACACATTCTGAAACCTGGTCATTGAGTCTGTAGGTATTGCTGTTATCTTTACAATAGATATAAACCAACACATTTTATTCTTCATCTGGGCTACAATTGGTCTGCTGCTTTTCCTCAAACAGTCCAGTAACAGGCAGGTGGAGGGACAAAACCTGTATGTTACTCAACTGAAGTAGAGAAAAAGTAAGTCCCCTGCTCTGCCAAAGGGCTTTACTTGATGGACAGAAAAATAGCAAACTTTTAGCAAGGAAAACAGCTCCCTTGTTTGTGTATTTTGCTGGAGTTTAACTTTGTTTTATGTTTCAGAAACATCCTTAACCTAACTTTGAAGAAAGTGTCCTGAATATGACTACCAGAAACAGTTCCATTTGTTTTGCACATTTCAAAGCTGATTTTCTAAAGCAGATTGTAAATATTACCATTTTTGTTGCTGCCATGCAGGAACTGAAGACATGGAATGTGGTATCTGAGCAAACATGTCACTTGTAGACAGATTCTCATAGCAAGGAACAAATATGAACAGTTCCCATTAAGTAGGGTGAAAAGGCATAACAAAAGGTCATATAAGTAATGAATACTTAATCTTAATTCTTGTTTTTTATAGAAATATAGCAGAAATGTAGAATTATAATTTAGGTTAATGAAAGGGAGACCTATTTAAAATCAACAAGTTTTATGTGTAAAATGATTAAATTATTTTTGAGTATTAATATTCCTGAGACTGCAGTGTAATCGCCTAGTAGCGGTGTTTTGGTGTAGTTTGCTCCACCTTGTTGTTATAACATTGCTGTAAAGGGACTCTTCTATTCTACGAATTTTTGTCTTTTCTGTGCAGAGTGAAACTCTGACAGATACTGCAGCAGATAGATAGGGGACACCGGATAGGACAACGCCTGCATTCCAAGAAATTACACAAATATCCCTCCATGTGTATTCTTCCTTTTAGCATTTGCCCGTATTTTATTTACGAGCTGTTTATGTAGAATAATGACACATTTTCTAACTATCTGTTTATGTAAAATAATACATACAATCGCTATAATTAAATAATAAAGCCATGTTTTCTGACTGGATTATTAAAAAGATCAAAGTAAAACAAGTTTACTTTGAATCGCTAATACAATGTCTGCATAATTCCCCCCTTTTTTGTCTTTATGAAGTTGGAGTGCTTGCCTAAAATCCATGTAGAAGTCATAGAATGGATGGTTTTACAGTCAATTAGTTGTATATTGTTACAGTAAAATGTAAAAAGACATCATTTAGGCAATGTGTTTTTTTTTTTTTTTACTTTTACTTTTTTTTACAGTGCATAAGATTTAAAGATAAGTTCATGCAAGTTTATTGTGAAAGTCATGTGCAAGGTACAGTAATATCCATGGTAGTAATTGTCAGAGCTTTAGGATTTTATCATGACTAAAGGTAATTTATTGATACGGTAAGGAACTACATAGACTTGTATTCTGTTTGTATAGTGTAGACTTATATAGAGCTATATAGGTGATTAGTAACTTTTTTTTTTTCAAATGTATATAACATAGGAAAGGGTAAAACAATGTATGAGCTTTGAAAAGACATAGCTAAATACCAATTAAAAAAAATAAATAATAACATAATTTATCCCAGAATGTAATTTAGGAGACCAGATTTTTTCAAGTTACTTGTTAGACTTGTTATTCACCAAAAAAAGTAGCTACATTGAAGTTCACCTACAATACGGTTTTAGTGACAATGTTAAATTTGGGATTTTCTATCTCTGTAACAGGATCTCTAGGACAAATAGGGTGAATCTTATGCAGCAGGGGCAGAGAAGGCAATGAAAACCTGATAAATTCTATTATTATTATTATTATATTCTATTCTATCAAATGGCTTTGGATACACTTGAAGTTAGCAGACCGCAGGAGATTCTTTATACTTATCTAGGCTGGAAAATGGTGGTATACAGGTGAGTGTAGGACCCATAGGGTGCAATATGTGGAAAGAGGATTTTAAACGTTAGCCTTGAAAGCATGACCTCCCTAAATCCTTAAGATTTATGTATCAGAACATAATAAAATATCATATTGTCAAGGTTGTAAGAGGATTTAAATGATGAGCTGATGATTTAACCTCAGGTGTCAAAACAGCTTTTCCTGTATCATTTTTTATTTACCAAAAATGAAGCCAAAATGGAGAAGCCATGTGTGAAATAGTAAGTACACCTCATAATTCAATAGCTTATAGAACCACACTTAGCAATAACTGGACATAATTATTTTCTATATGGCTTTATCAGTCTCTCTGACACAATGGGCCTGATGTATTAAAGCTCTCCAAGAAGATACACTTTCATCAGAAAACCTGAAATGGATTTCTTAAAAGTCATTTGCCATTTTTTAGCAAATGTTGCTATTTTGTAGCAAATGTTTTTAATCCTGGACCAGATTTATTCCAGGCTTGCTTGATCACCAAGGTTCACTGATAAAAGTGTATCTTCTCCAGCCTTGGAGAGCGTTAATAGA
The DNA here is from genome assembly GCF_032062135.1 of Pyxicephalus adspersus. Taxonomy (NCBI): domain Eukaryota; kingdom Metazoa; phylum Chordata; class Amphibia; order Anura; family Pyxicephalidae; genus Pyxicephalus; species Pyxicephalus adspersus. Next base: position 54,187,430 of record NC_092860.1, read on the forward strand.
TCAAGCTCATTGTGTTGGAATTTATCTCTGCTTTACAACATTGCTTCAGTTTATTGTGGCTTTCAGGTTTTTGTTTCTGCACAGCTCGTACATGCCTATTACAGCATTTTAATCCAATTAAAGAGTGGACTTTGACCAGGCAATTCCATCATCCTAATTTCTTTCTTTTACAGTAATTCTGATGTAGACTTGCTGGTGTGCTTAGGCTTGCCCTGTTGCAGTTCTGGCTAAGCATTTGCTGTCATACAGATGGCCTCACCTTTGATCCTAGAATACTTTGGTATACAGTAGTTTTTGTGGTCGACTAAATGCATAATAGCCAAACATCGCCACTTTGGTCTCATCTGTCCAAAGGACACTGTTCTAAAAATCTTGTGGTTGTTTCACATGCAACTTTAATTGAATTTTAACATGCATGTTAACTGAGACCCGCAGAATCTTGGATTCACTTGGATAACACTTCTTTGCATTTTCTCTAAGCATTGCATGGTCCAACTTTGGATTGAGTTTGTTGTGAAGATTAGAGACTGGCATGTTTTCCACTTATAATATTCCTTCTCACTGTAAAATTTTACACTTTAAATTGTTTACAAATTACTTTAAAATCCTTCTCAGATTGATAAGATCATTGCTGATGTATATACTTTTTTGGCATTGTGTTAACACACACCTGAATGCTCCAGACCAGCCAACTGCCAAAACTTTTTTATGGGTAGTCAGTTAATGAACTGCATTAGGTTATTAGACTGATACTTACCCTCCCAATTCTTCTTGAAAAAGTAAGGGTGCACTTAATGTTTCACACACTACTATTGCACTTTGACATCCTAGGTAAATAAATAGCTACTTGGTGTATAACATTATGTATTGTTGTTCATTTTAGGTTGTATTTACTTAATTTTAGGACCTGCTAGGAACTAGATGAATTTATTTGTCCTAATATGTAAAACCATTGAATTAAAGGTGGATGTAAGTGTTTTTTCATGTGACTGAGTGAGTAACTTCACAAAGTGTACACAAACACTATCAATGTATTTGCAAAACATTTAAATACTTTACGTTCTTTGAATACAATAAAACAGGTGGAATGTATTATTCCCTGGTTCATCTGTTAAATGTTCAGCTGTCTGAAATTAAACAAATGTTTATTTGAATTTCCAAGGTTTCAATCTGCATGAATTAGGAATCTGCATGAAACAGGCTTCTGGCAAGCATACAGTCTGTCTGGACATAATAAAAACATAAACATATCTTTGCACATTCCCCATATTTGATAAGGAACCTGCAAATACTGAAAAACACCTCAATTTGAAAAGTTGGAACAATTGTGTTAGACCTGCCCAATTTTCTTTCTTTAAACTATGAAATACTTTCTCGTCTCCACAATTAGTACAATATATGAGTTATAGGGGCTAATAATTACACTTTTTGTGAACCAATACATTACATGTGTACGTGACAGATTTTAATAACAGTATAAATGGGCATTTTTGCACTTTTCAAACCAGTATAATGTACATTTTCATTGATACTTAACAAACAAAAAAGGGAGCAGATATTAAAAGGTAATTCTGCTGGTTTACATACACTTTAAGCATAGAGCATTTGAATTGTCAGTCTGCAGTCCCAATAAGATTTTTGCCAAGCCCGCCAAGATTGGAACTGAGGAAGTCCCAAAAGTGATCCTTCCTTTTGCTAAAGCAAATTGCGATTAGGCTGATCTATTTAGCTGCTGAAAGCAAGTAGAGGAAGCTCTGTTTTAAAACTCCCATGCTAGGATATATTATTACATTACCTACAGGAATTCATGTTTATGTGTGCATTTCCTCGAGTGGGTCATCTAGGTGCCAATACATTCTCACAAGAACACGTACATATAAACTCAGAGAGAGGTTGAAATGATGTAATTTAATGTAATTTAAGTTCAAATGGAAAATTTTAGGAAGACATAAACATTTAAAGACCAGTGTTAGATTTACATCTTATGGCTATAAACAGTTTTTGATGTCTCAGTTCATTGGAATGACTCAACAACAAACACATAACAAAGGAGTAAAGCCCTGTTTTTAAAGAGTTCCCTGCCAATGTACATTTCCCTGGTTGAATAGACTTTTATTTGCATATAGGTTTTCCAATTCAAATAAGGATGACAACATTTTGAGAATGAGTTAAAGATTGTAGATTTCTGCGATGTTCCTTGTTGTTAGATCTAGAACCATTCATTATTTTGCAAATTGGTAAATTGAGATTATTAAAGGTTAGTGAGCTGCAAGGACAAAAGCCTAAAGGGACACAAGTGAGAAATGCTTTACTTGAAGTAGAGCTTCAGGCACACAGTACACATTTGAAATAAAGTGTGCTTGTATTTACTGTTTTGTTTTCTAATAAATTAGAAATTGCCTTCTTAATAAATTAGGCAGCAATGGACATTGCCTAAACTTTTTCCCAAAGTATTTGTAATTCTTCTAAGTCATTCTTTTTGCTTATAAACCTCTGGTTCAATGGCAACCCTTAGTAGGATTTTCATTTTGTTACAGCACAATTAAATTTAAGATATGCCTATTTCAATGAGGGTATTAGATGATTTGCAAACCATACATCAGAAGACATGTGGGCATGAAGAGGCATTTCATAATTTGACACAATTTACACTTAAAGGGGACCTAAATTTAAAAAAGAAAAAGTCACCAGGAGGTAGAGCTAACTGACAGAGACATGCCATGTAAATAAAGCCCTAGCGCTCGATAACTTTTTGTTTTCGCTCTACTCTGTACATCACATGTGCCGTGTAGTGTAGAGTGTGTGGCAGTGCCACTGCAGACAATGTCATTTTTGTGCATGGACTTGTTACATGGTCGGTGCCATCTAATGGCTGAAGAGGATCACCATCTTCTAAGAAGACCAGTGAAGATAGAGTCAGCAGTGAAGATGGTGGCTTCCTCTGATGCAGCAATGACACAGGTAAGTCTATGCCATAATCAGCAAGTATGCTTCCACTAGTTTTAGAGCATCCTAAACTTTACTCCCTTCTCTAGCATACAATCACAACATTTTTAATACCTTTTTTCTTCTGGATTTTTCCTTTTCCATGTTTCTCACCTAGCAAAGAATGCTATAAGCTACACATGCATATTGCATGGAAAGATCATTCTGTGTTTGCAAAATTCTTCTGTGTGGATGGCCCATTTCAGTTTCAGTGTTCAACTTAGGTATCAGTGCTTTTTCATTTATTAATATTGATGGAAGTTCCTCTTTAAGGTAAAGAAGATGACAGTTAGAGGCAATGTCTTTATAGAGAACAGGGTTACATAAAAGTCCATATGCAGGTCAATTAGAACTAATTAAGGATAGAAAGTGTTGGCTTTCTTTTGCACAGTATAACTCAACCTGAAAGAAGCACAGGCAGCATTAGAATCCAAAATGTTGTGCAATATGCACATGTTCAAATAAGGAATGATCCAAGTGAAAACTGATTAAAGAGATAACCTCATCAGTGTGCTGCTGCACCCTTACTGTCTAATCAGCAGGCTCTGGGTGTATTTCAGCCTTAGTGTCTGTATGTGTTAATTAGATCATAAAATTGGGAGTTTTGATTTTGTATTTATCTGTCATTAAAACTGAGAACTGACAAATAGTTGCAGAAAAAATCAAAATGTTTTATATTTATCTAGTTACATCTAGTGCCCCCCTAAGGTGAACCAATTTAAAATACAGTATTGACCACCAAAATGGTGAATAAGTATGGTGAATTTGGCAGTTTCTTAAAAATTAGTCAACCAACCAAAAGATCAGTATGAAGTCAGAAAATGTTTTAAGTCTGAATTCTAAAGTGTAAAATGTAGAATAAGATAAGATATTCAATTCCTAGAGTGATATCATGAAATTCCATGGTAAGTGTCACTTCCCCCTGTCGGTCTGTAGCAGTGTACTGTCAAACATTAGGGGTGGACATCATTTTGTGCCGACGTGGAAAGAATTAACATAATTGGTGAATGTAAGCATTGAAGAAAAGAGAGTAAAAGATGTAAACTTGGCCATGTTGCAGGAGAAATGTTTATGACACACCCTGCTGAACCACATCCACTTAACTACCCTTACACTTTATCAAAGCATCATTAGCATGTTGATGAATGTGAGGGAGTACATATAAACAGATTAAACTTTAGCTTTAACACAATTATACAAATCATCAGCAACCAGACGCACAATGTGAGCTTCCCACAAACTGGAGCCCTAATTTTTAGCAATATTAAGGGCTTATTTGTGTGTTGGGCAGCACAATAAGAAGTAAAAATACATTGGGGTCTATTTATAAAGCAGTGAATCCAACATGCAGCGACATGCAGTGTAGTATTTCCAGATTATTGTGTTTTAAAAAGTAGTGGTGCATCCAACAGATGAACACAGAGTTGAAACCCTGGCAGTGCCACATTCTGCCAAGCTTGTAGATGAGTCTCCTTCCTGTCAATAAAAAGGGATAGTATAGCTAGAACATTATCCGGTTTCCTTGTTTATTATTCCCCTGGCTCAGATTTCCCCAATTATGTGTTTTTTTTTATTTAAGAAATTGAAGTTCATAAATTACAAACATTTTCTTGAAGAGATGAAGATTCAATTGCAGTAACTTAACTGAACTACTGCAAAACCTTAAAAGTTTAAATTACCATTTATAAAACTATTTTTAAAGCATGCACATTAGAAGACTATAAATATTGTGAATAAAATATATCTTTTTTTTTTTTTTATAGAATAGGGAAGAGGTTAAAACGTTTGTCTACTTTGACTATGCCATCTGTATCTCTTAATGGAGATTTCCTTTCATTTCCTGTCCAATAGACAGGATTAGAGAAGATATCTTTCCAATGTGGGGGAATTTCCTTATAGGATAGTTGTCTCTGGAACAGGAGTCCCTATTTAAAGATTTTCATTCTCTTCCTGTTCTTCTGGCAACAGAAAATGTTGGATATACTCTCATTCCGGATGATACTTGTATTCAGGACAATTAGAAAAACCAAATCTCCCTCAGAGACAACAATAAAATCTCTTTATGGAGATTCTTTTCAGCCTAAAAGCTTTAAATTCTAATTATGTAGATCACAAGTGCATCTTAGGCAGCAGTAATTGGGTTGGAGCCACTAGAGATTTGCTGTCGAAGAACAAACTGAAGTTCCATCGAAATACATTTAGTAACTCCCCAAAGAATTGGGCTTATAAAATAAGGAATTTTAATACCAAACCCAAATCTGTGGCTAAACATTGGAAACAAGCATGCAGAACAGATGAACAATCCCACAGCTGATGTAAGTATTAATAAAATGTGCTATGTGTCTACTAATAGGTTAAATTATATATATATATATATATATATATATATATATATATATATATAGTAGTGATCCTCCAGTCCTGTGTGTCTGCAGAGGACACACAGGACTGGAGAGAGCAGAGGAATTTCATGTTTTGGAATTTTAATTTTTTTTAATTTAATTTTAACAACAGTTTTATTGGAATATATTATTAAGGTCTAAAACATTTTTGTACCTTGCTTCACCTTTCTGTTTCTTAAGATATATATAACTGCCAGCTTTTTGAGTTTCTTCCTGATACCCCGATGTTTCAGAGCAAATCACAATACTGTACGTACAACAACTAAAATAACTGTCACAGGGTAGTGCAAGCTATTTTACCTTGTACAATCTAATAATAGCAAACAGAAATACAAACTACACAGCCAAACCCTTTTCCCACCCTGCTTTGCACAACCTCAAACAGGTGTAAGCATCAGATCCTGTAACAGATTAGCAGGGCATGTAAACAAAAACAGTTTATGATCAAAGCAGAGATATCATTAAATAGATACTAGATATGATATAACATTCTCTAAGTAGGACACTTATAAAACAATTGTGAAACGGTTAATGTTGCTTACTGAGTTTTTTTTTTAAACTTCTGAGCGATTTAAACCAGTTGAGTAATACAGGCAAATACAACAAATACTGAAATGTGTAAAAGTGAAATGCAAAGTTTGGTGTGGAGGTCTCCTAAAAAAGAATTCATCTTCAGTAAACTTGAAGAACATACGATTGCTATGAAGCAAGCTTAGTTGAGTGTAACATAATGAATCAGATATGAAAGCCATTGAAACCCATAGGGGAAACCCTTTCGAAATAACTTTTAAGTCTTCAGGGAACCTGAAGGTTTATTTACTATACCTCAGGTTTATTTACTATATCCACATCTCACAGTACATTAGTGTGGTAGTCAGTAGGAAAAATTGTCTCTTACACTAAAGGCCAAAATATTGCTCATTGCTCAATAAACCCCCAGCAACCTCTGGAGGAACCCTAGAATTCAACGGAACCCTGGTTGAGAAACATTGCATTTAAAGCAAGCATCCTGACAATAAAAGACCATTGAGACCCTCTGAGGAAGCTGATCTCTATGTAAGATGTAGGAGGGGGTGCTGAGAAGTTCCTGGCTTTGCCCAGAAAAAAGAGAGCAAGAGTTATGAAATAACACATTTATTCAACATATTTCCCCCTGAGACTGATGCAATTGGTACAGCGTAGTTGCTGCTTTTCTAGCTGACCGTTCAAATAAAAGTCCTTTGGTTGGGGCGCAAACCAGCTCTTAACAGCATCTTTGATGTCAGAAATTTCCTCAGAACATTGCCCCTTCAGGCGTTTCTTTAAATTCAGGAACATATAATAGTTGGAAGGGCCAGGTCAGGTAAATAGGGGGGATGGTGAACCGATTTAAAACCCAGTGTTCAGCTTGGCAGCCACAATGTTGGATGTGTGCGCAGGTACATTGTCCTGCAAAAAAAGGATCCTTTTGGTCCACCTTCCACGGCGTTTTGTCTTAATTGCCTCCTTCAGCTGGTCCAGGAGGTTAGCATAATACTGTCCAGTGATAATAGAGCCCTGAGGTAGGTAGTCCACCAACAGAATACCCTCTTTGTCCCAGAAAACAGACGCCTTGACTTTTTTGGCCAATTTCTGGGTTCAGAACTTCTTTACTGTTCCTAGGTTTCAGGATCATGGATGTGGAGCCAGGTTTCATCCTCAGTCACTAACCTAGCCAAAAAGTCTTGTGAAGCTTCAAAATGGTTTTGGATACTTGAACTTGTTCCTTCTTCTGATCACTGTTCAAACATTTCGGCACCCACTTCGCTGAAAGCTTGCGTATGTCTAGGATAGTGGTGATAACAAACCCAACACACTCCCGTGAAATATCCAGTATCTGGGCTATCTTTTTTGCGGATATTCGCCGGTCCTCAATAATCAGCTCATGGACAGCATCGCAGGTTGTCGGGTCAGTTGAGGTTGCGGGTTGCCCACTCCAGGGCTTATCTTCAATGGTGAAATGCCCAGTCTTGAAACAAGATATCCAGGTTTTGACAGTGCTGCAGGAAGGACACTTCTCCCCCAGTGTTTGTGACACCTCAGTGTGAATGTCCTTTGCTGACTTTCCTGGAGAAACAAAAACTTCATGACGGCCCATAACTCCAACGGCGTGAAACTTGCTTGTGCCTCTGCCATTACAGCTTCTCACTAAAAGAAAAACAGTTTTAAGAATCGCAATGACTTGATATTTGCACAGTTACATAATAAGATATTAGGCTATCATATGCCCCCACACTCATTTTTCTATTTCATCTGAAAGGGGGCAAAGACAGGAACTTCTCAGCACTCCCTTGTATATAGATGTCTATAAGATGGAAATGTGTATGAATTTCTTTGCAAAGATCTCAGGAAACAGGATTTATCATATTATACAGGTAGTCCCCGGGTTACATATGAGATAGGGACTGTAGGTTTGTTCTTAAGTTGAATTTGTATGTAAGTTGGAACAGGTACATTGTTTTAATAAATGCAATAAGGACAGATGTTTGTCTCAACATATTATTAAGCAGTGTGGTGTCAGTTACTGTAGAAATTCCTCACTGTGAGTTAATCACAAACAAAGAAAAAAAAATGTATGAAGCCTAGAACATTCACTAACGTCTGGAGCAAGCTGTGCTTTGATATGCAAAAAGAAAAAACTGCAGAGTTGGTCTTGGTTATTAAAGAATTACAACCAAAAGACTTGTTCTGCAAGTCATGGGAACTGTCTCCCTCCCCGTATCTAGGCTCAGTAGCTGGAGAAGCAGGCAAATGGTCTTCAGACTGTTATGTGCTCCATCTTTGTCCTGCTACTGGAACCTGTTAAGCCTCAAATGTGTGTTTAAAGGATGTCTTCTTTCACAGAGTGGCCTCAGGAGGGTTTTGCACAGTTTGATAGAAAAAAAAGAGTAGAGTGGAAGGCTGCAAAGAATTCACATGATAGCAGATCTAATATTTCTTTGCATAGGTTTTTAAAGAACACCAAGGTCACTAACCTGGAATGAGCATGTAGATCAGGTCATGTTCCTTGTGACTTCATTTGCTGCATCCTTGTTCCAGGTCAGTGGCTCAGATTGTGCTAAGCTCAGAGGATGAGTACTATATTGTCAGACAACTAAAATGTTTGAAAGGAGAGTTTAGCCAAGAGAGTTTTCAAATTTTTCTCAGCATGGGTTTCCATTAAAGAAGTGTATTTTTATCTAAGTATCCACTATCCTCCCCTCTACACTGACATAACCTATCTTCTCACTTGTGGCTCTGCTACCCATGCCTGCACAGTACATCCCCAATGACTTGTATAGGGCTCTGCCATTTTTTTTACCTTTCTACTCTGCTCATGAAATAGCATATAGGAGTCAATAGAGCTATACTGTGCAGTCAACTTCATAATAAGTACTGAACTTTAAAAACAGTGGAATAGGTTTGATGTATGTAGAGGGGGAAAGGGATAAGCGATACTTATACAAAAAAACGTAAAAAATACACTGATACCAAATGTGCAATATGTGAGAAGGAGAATGGGGTAAGGCAGACTTACAAATGTATCAATGTCAGCGAATTAAAATGCCTCCAAGCACCTATCTAACCATTCACCTATAAGTGAAGGCAGAGAAGTGGAGGGAACAAGATTTCTCTTGTAAAATGTATCTTCAGCAGGGGATTTTGTCAAAATCTTTATAGATGAGAACTTTAGCTTCAGGGAACTTAAGTGCAAATAGGACAACTTGTCTTAATAAGGCAATTGAAGCAGGTGGCAGACAATAAATTACATTAATTACAAACTGAATGTTTTCTATAAAAGTACCTAAACAAATGGATCTGCCTTTTTCAAGCTTCTTTACTCTCCTAGCTCTCCAGTAGAATAACAGCTATAACCTCAGGCTCCCCAGCCCACCCAAAATTTTTATTCTGCTTTCATGGCTGGGAAAATGAGTTTCTTGGAAACAAAAAATATACGGCTTCAACAGAAAGAGTAAGTTAGGTTTTATATAGACTGTTAAAAATGAACAATACAGCTGAACTCTGGCCAATTTACAAAAATAGTATTTAGATGATTTAATCTACCCCCTGTAAGGCCCCTTTCAGACTTTCTGTTGAAACCCACCTCTGGTAGCTCTCCTAGCTGCCCCTCTTCAATACTGTGAGGTTTAACCCTGCAGTTGAACTAAAACTGCACTCAATCGCTGTGTCATGTGGTGGAGGCTCATTGAGTGCAGTTGCAGCTTCAATGTTGTCAGGAAGCTAATGAATAAAGACAAATTCTGGGCTATCCCAGCCCTACAACACCAACCCAACTGGTTTAAATCACTTTGAGCTGTGGTTGTATATATGTCAATGGAAGTGACTTGCTGCTCATGAACCATCAGAAGCAACATGTTGCATTTAGAAACCCAGTCAGCAATCCACTGTAACCACAACTGCCTGCACAAAGCAGCTGCCAGCTGCTTCCCTTCAGATGGATTGGAGTGGACGGAAAAGCCATTGAACCTGCAATGGACCACCGTGGCAAACAGCTGGTCTAGATTACAAATTTGACCAGGAATCTTTTGCTGTTTTAGTCGGAACCAGTGTTTCTCAACCATTGTTTTGTTCAACCTCAGAGTTCCTCCAGATATTCCTAGGGGTACCTTGAGTGATGAGCAGTTTGTGCCTCTCAGGTCAGTTTCCGCTGACAGCAATAAACTTTTTGGTTATCTGTAAAGGTGACTTTCTTCCCAGTGGCCAGCAATGTGGGAGCCATTATTTCAACTAACCACCACACTCTAATGTGCTATAAATTGTGGATATAGGAATTATAGCATAGGTTCCCTGAAAACCTAAACATTATTTTAAGGGTTCCCCTATGTTAGAAAGATCAAAAACACTGCTCTAGAAAGAGCAACACATACCATTCATTATGCTTTTTTTCCAGTCAACCAACATTAATCTTTGCAGCACCTCCAAAATACACACAAAACCCCAAAATGGTGGACTGCTGAATAAGTGAGAGGGTGGCATCTTGACAAGAGATAAACAGTAATTTTTTAAAACTGGCTGTAAATACTTTGACTGAAAGCTTGCTGAAAAGATGGCGCTCATTTTTTTTATTATAAGGTTTAGATATGTTTTTTTTTAATATAGATTTTAAGTTGAGACATATAATACGTGCAGTCCAAGATGTGCAATAAAAAGGTTCCCTTAAAAAAAAAAAATCATCAGAACCTCTTGATTTTAAAACTTCTCACAATTTTGCTAGGTAGAAGCAGAACGCCTAAAAGAAAAAAAAAAATAAAAGAAATAATAAAGAATAAAGCATTATTAAAATTAGGATTTTACAGCAATAGTTTGCACTTTTTTTTTCTCTGTCTCTCCAGTTAACAAATGTTAATAGCTTATATCTGACATTTCTTTTTCAGCGTGAATTCATTTTGATATAATCCACTTTGTAATTATTAGTTCTGTTTTCCTGGGAAGTTTGTTTTCATCAACTGGGTTAGCATAACGAAGACACCCTTATCATCTTTGGTGATATCTTTGAAGGTTCTCTGTTGAAAACCACGACGGTAGACCAAATTCTTGCGCTGTCCCTGAAAATATAGCTTGTCCGTGAAAATAGTACATACAGGGTGCAAACTTCTTCAATATAACCTTATTTTGATGATAAAAACAAGGACATGTTAGTTTCACAACAAAAATGTTATTTCTGAGAAACAAGAGTAAAGTCTAGTTGTGAAATTATCATTATTATGAACCTTTATTTTTAAGGCACCAACATTATACACAGCTCTGTACAATAAAGAGGGGTTTCATATTAGACAAGTACAAACTATCACACAGGAGGAGGACAGGCTCAATAATACATATATAATTTACCAGGAAAGTATTGGCTGCTATATACAAGGGCAAATGAATATTCACTAAGGTGGGGGTAGTTCTAATGGGGTATGAAAACATTAACAAGTAACTTATCCTAACTGATATGTTAAATATACATGTATGTACATATATGTTATATCCTATTCTCCTTCCTGTTGTGTACCTATTGCCCCCAAGCTCTTTAGGGCAGGGTCCTTTCCTCCTTCAGTATCATCGTGTGTATCTGTCTATCATTTGCAACCCCTAATAATTGAACAGCACTGTGTAATATGTCGGCAGCATATAAATACAGTTTAATAATGATATTGATTCAGTAAGAGTAAAATATATTTGTTAATCTTACCAAAAATCGTCCCGTGCTTATTTTGATGTGCACATTACTTCTGCTGATGTGTTTCCTAAAAGTACCATCTTTCCTGTTCACCTTGCTGCAGGTGCCATCTCCCTAACTGCCCTTGGCACAATAAGTGAAAACTAATATATATTCAGTGTGGCCCATATGACTAAATATATATATATATGTATGGGGCAGATAAAACATGGGCTGCAGTACACATGTGCTGATCAACAATACCCACAGGAAAAGAAGTGAAATAAACAGCTGTATATTTATCTTTATATATTGCATTGTCTAAATTACTTTCCTATAACCGTATTACCTACCTTGATGGATATATTCATTACTTTACACAGTATCATGGGAGAGGAAGTACAAATAATGAGAGAAGGTTGAAAAGGTACACAAGTCAGTATAGAAGAAGCTAGATTAAGCCCCCCTACTAACCATTCCCACCCCGAGAAAAAAAAGTAAAAAAATACTCCCTGCAGACAGCAGTTTCAGACAGTTCTACAGATGACATCAAATCACATTTTCACTGTGTGTAGCAGTCAGGAAAAGGTCAATAGGTATCACATCTACATTCACAATAGAAAACAATTACCTCTGTAGGGAAGTAAAGAAGCACGGCACCCGAAGGCCAGCGAATTCCAGTGAAGAGATATTGTATATTAGGACATACAAGCCCCTGAGGTATGTCCTTAATAAACTATTTTCATTTCTGAAGGATAAGACTTATACAACTTTATTGATTTTAAAACCAGAAACAAATTTGAACAAATACCCATTACAGATCTAACTATATTTTATTACATTTCACTTAGTGGTTGAACTTGATGGACTTATGTTTTTTTTCAACCTAACCTACTATGTAACTATATACACAATGTTTTTGTGTATTTGTGACCCCTGCTCCCAAGAATCTAACTGAGGAAGGTCTCCAGGGCAAGGTTTTATTTTATCAGAGTGCTACTTAGAGCAGCACAAGAAGAATTGTATGAATCAAGCTGTATTCTTATAGTAAATATGTCCCATTATCAGTCTCACTTCACCCAGCATTTAAGCTATGTATAATTGTCAGATAATAGATGCCCAAGAAAAACAGTTATACCTGCCTCAAAAATCTGACGTGTACAGCAGCACCCCAATGCTGTTAATCAATCTAGCATGGTGAATTGATAAGCAACCAATCAGGCATGACCGCTGTTCATTCATACGGAGGAGAGCACAGCAGAGTACAGTTTGTTCATCTGTCACTATAAACAATCAGAAACATTCATTTCATGCGACAATCATCTTGCATCTATCTGACTTCTGTACAGTGCTTAAACCATAGATATCCACATACAAATTGTTTACTTGGTTACTGCTGACGCACAGCCAGAAGTGCTCCCTAAAAAAACACCAGAAGTGATCCCCAAAGTTTACCCTGGTAACTGTCATTGCTGAGTCATTAATGCAGCCTTTCTCAAACTTTACAACATGGGGGAACCCTTTCAGATCTTAAGGGAACCCCTGTTATAATATATCCCGAGTTACATTCATTCATCAGTATGATGGTAATTAGGAACAATTCCTCTTACATTGGTATCAATGGTAATTGATTTGAGAGGCACAAAATACTCATAGAACCTGTAGCAACCTCTGGAGAAACCCTAGTTGAGAAACACTGAATAAATGTATTATGTAAAAAGTGTTCCCATTGACTTGTGGTTTGTAGGGAACTCTTCCTGCTGCATATTTATTAAAAAAAAGAACTTTCCTGATCAATGTTTTATCACTGTATCAGTCTTGATCACATATTGACCAAGAATATTCTCATTTTTAATAGATTTGATGTGTAAAGTGTGTAGAATACCGCTTATTTCTCTTTTCCGAAGTGTTTTGTAACTTGCCTTTCCACTGAGGCAGTGAATGTGAAATTAGGCATTATATAATGTACAGATATAATGTCATTATAATAACCGGAGGACTGTCACATACTTTACATCTGAATCAGGTTCAGAGAAGTCACAAGCATGTCACTGTGACCAGCACTGCCTCGGGATATATAAACAATACAATGCGTGTCAACGTCTGTTTGTTAAACAGCACCACAACCATTCCATTTTGCAGTAATTGCACAGCTAAAAACATCATTAAAAAACAACTTGTAAGTGTGTTTCCTATAAACGTAACTCCTGAATTCACCTCCCTTGCATGCCTGGAGCTCATTGGCTCAGTTATACACTGACTGGTGGCATGTTACAAGGCACTTTTCTGCCATGTGGTTACACCACTGTAAGAGAACGGATTGCAACATTTATAATCCTGTTAGGGAAGCGGCTAGATTGGCATTGTTCTAAGAACCGGTATTATAACATCTGTAGTACATTAGAATGGTTTAGTACACATACATGGTTTTATTTGTAGTAATCATTTTGAATTAATAATAGCTTTTATCAAATATTTTATCTTACATATATATTTTATACAAATTCTGCTGTAAATATTGCTAAATTAATTGTAATTTTATTCCAACCCCCAAGAATCTTAAAGTGTAAGATTAGTGATTGGATATTGTAAGAAAATGTTAAAACCCTGACAGTTTTTTTTTTTATGTTTGTATGACATTGGGTAAATTTCCCTTTACTACCTGTCTCAGAGATGTAACAGGAAGTTCAAGGAAATCTGCCAAGGAATTCCCACCATAGGCAGTTGTTACAAGAACAGGTGTCCCCATTGCATGTTTTGTTTTGTACAGCAGACAACTTTTAGGGGTCTACTTATAAATCAGTGAATCTCACCTTTGCTGCAACATTCCTTGGGGAAATATTATTGCTTACATAAAAACACATGGACCTGGTGGATAATCTTCCAGGTCCATGTGTTTCAATACCAGCAATTGATAATCCACCAGGTAATGTTTCATTGAAAGTCAGATTCACTGCTTTATAAATAAACCCCTTATATTTTAGACTTATAGAGACAATAAGTCAGAATGGCTCTGGCACTACATATGCTTTGACAGCCCAAAAAGAGCTGGTACAATCAGATTGTATAATATTTGGCCATCTTAATGGAGTCCTGGGTATCAGTAAAAGAGGTTGTAATTTTTTCCTGCTGTAAAACATATAAAGGACCTCGGAGAAAATACGGATGTTGTCATAGCAAAGAATTCTCTCATTACCGGGATATAAAGCTGAGATGTCACACGCCTGGAACAATCATACCGATAATTACTGAACACCTGAGCTGTATTCTCATTCTGGGTCAGTGATCAGAACACCAACCAGACAACCAGGATATTATAGAACCAGATCAGTAATGTCAGCTTACATCATCTCTCAGTCACAGGTACACTTTCAAAAAATTAGGGTAATTTAACTGGCATGGTGACAGGTGTAAACTTTCAGCTGTCTTTTTATTGGCGACTGTACTTTGCCGTCCAGGTGACTACGGCGCTCCCATTAGTTTATCCCTGGCACAGGGGAAAGATGTGAGCAAAATGTATAGAAATAGATATATTAGTATCTAAGTGCATGAATATATATAAAGGAGTGTGTGTGTGTGTATATGTATGTATATATATATATATATATATATATATATATATTAGTATCTGGGGGCATGTATATACCGGTATATATATATATATATATATATTAGTATCTTGGTGCAGGAGTGTATATGAGCACCCAGATGCTAATATATATATATATATATATATATATATATATATATATATATATTATATATATATATATATATATATATATATATATATATATATATATATATTAGTATCTGGGTGCATGTATACAAACAGGACTATATATATATATATATATATATATATATATATATATATATATACACACACACTACATATTTTCCTCACTTTTTTCCTGTGACAGGACTAAACAAATGTATAGTGAAGTAGCCATACATATATAAATGATATATATATATATATATATATATATGAGAAGAATATGTATTCCCCATGTTGATAAGTGTGTCACTGAGGTTTCCAATCCCCTGACAGCTCCGTCATTTTCCTCCCAAGCCCAGGGAGCCGCCCGGTGTGAGGCAGCCCGGTGACTCCATTCCAGTCATGTATTTCGCTCCACCCCAGATGTTGCGGGCGCTTTCCCTGCTCTCCCAGCTGACTGGCAGCCCTTGTTTACTGGTTGGATATTGGTTGGAAGGGGGGGCCGAGAGACTTTGCAAGAACTAGTATCATACATGTCTGTATTTTTCTACACATTTGTCGGTCCCAGCGCTTTTTCTTCCGTTTTTCACACGCTTCTTTGGAAAGGTGAACGGAGCGGGAAGGCGATCTGCACGATCCGCAGGCAGAAAGCCATACGGTTCGCCTCTGATTCACCCGTGTGCCTCTCCTCGGCCCAAGACATTTTCAGGCGATCGGGTCTCCTCATGCGCTGGGCCCCAAGTTGAAGATCTCGCAGCGGGCATTCCCGAGTGTATGTTGTGTTTGGAGCCAGATTCACCCACCTCTAACACGGCTATTCGTAGGCTGGAAAAGAAACATTCACCATAAATAAGGGGCTGCGTTGCCGTTTCCTGTCTTCAGGGAGATTTTTTATTGTTTTTCCTGTTCCCAGAAAAGGAGATCTGACAGAAGGTGTCGGTGATCGGGCTGTATATAGAGCGAGATTTGTGGGGCTGCCGTGTCTCCGCCGATCTCTTGTCCTCACCATGCTACCACAGTGCCGGAGCTGCAAGAATCTCATCATAAAATAGGAGAGAATCGCCGGGATCCGGGCTTCTGTGTGCTGACCAGGCAGCCGAGCGCTACGGGCGCCTCTACAGCAAGGGGGCAGCTTGGCATGGGACTGGGGGAGATGGTGGGTGTGGGGCACCCCAATAATAACCCCGCTCCAGGAGCCAGATGGCGCCTACTGCTGCCCATCCTCGCCGCCCTCCTCCTCCTCCTGTGCGGCCAGAGCCATGGGAAAAGTAAGTGCACGATTTACGTGTCACCTCTAAGCCGTGGGGAACTTTGTTATGCAAGAACGTGGCCGACTGATGCGCGGCATGGGGGGCTGTTTTGTTTATTAAAGCTGCGTGTGGTTTAATGGCCGGTGCTCCCCCCTCGCGTTGTTTGCCTGCTGGTCACGTGTGCCGCGTTTACGGTGTTGGGCCCAGTGCGTGAAGCGTGGCCGCAGCCTCGTCTGTTATGAGGCCGGCGTGGCCAAACTCGAGGCTGCGTGCTGCGCCCCGCGTACTAGGCCTCGCAGCTGGTTTCGGTCGAAATGGTAAACAGAGGGGGAGGGGTCGGTGTGCTGGCTGGGGACGCCGCCTCTTCATAGGCTACGTTACCAATCTCCTAGGCACAACGTCCGCATGTTTGTGTGATATGGGGCAGGTGAAGGGCGGCCCGGGGCTGTGTGTGTGTAAAACGTGTGAATTGGGGGGTAATGGTAGCAGGCACTGCCTTGGCTGTAAGGCACCACACTGGGTTCATATTGTCATGTTATTTTAAATAACTTTTATTTCTCCTCACTTCCTGTTTATGTGACTAGTGTCAGAACAGGAAGTGAAGAGCAATGTCCCTCAGCTATGTACAGACATAGAGTTCCAGAGACAGTGGGCCTGGTCTGCCCTATGGAGGGGGTAATGTGCTGTCCATACAAAATCGTAGCCATTAAATGATCCCGTGACACCTGTACACATCCCAGATTGTCACCTGGAAAGTCACAAAAAGTTGGAGTGTGTATGTCAACTTGTCTCTGCAGTTTGTGGAGATTTCTGCTGTTTCCTGTCCATGTGGTGGGTGAAATGAGGCATTTATATGATATAAGTCAGGGTTTCCCAAGCTTCTTTACATGTGGGAACCCTTGAAATCACTTTCAGGTCTTCAGGGAAGCTCTGCTATAATTCCCATGTCCACATCTCACAGTACATTAGTGTGGTGGTCAGTAAGAAGAATGGCCAGATCGCCAAAAACCTGTGGAGATACCCTGATATAAGCAGTAAATATGATGGCAGTAACAAATGGAGAATTGACGTAGTGTTGTGCTTGTCAGCAATCAGTTGTTTGTAGCATAGGACAGAATAGGAAGGCGAGCGCTCCTCAAATGGGACACTGGGAAAATATTAGATGAAGGACTAAGTTTACCCCATCTTATCCTTCAGTTGTATAATAGAGTGGGGTATGCTTTTTATCATCCGCTTTATAAACCCCACACTCGTATCGTGAGATGTTTAGTCCTGAAGAGGTGGGAATGTGGTTACAAAACTAGGCGGCCTGGTTTATACCGGAGTGTAAGGGGGAGTGCGTTTTCTTGTGTATACAAGCCGCTCACGGGGCACAGTGTTGTCTGATGCAATGAAAATTGTGTCCTTAGGGGGAAATCGCTGATAAAAATGTGCTTTGGAGCAACAGAAATGTGTTGGCTACAGAGATCCTCCAGCGGACATTAAGATTTGGAGAGTAAAAGCTTTTGCAAAGTCACCATCAATTACGTTCAGTAAACAGATCGCTAACTGTGTAGGCATTTAGCTTAAAAAAAAAAAAGGGAAACTTGGACATGACAAGGAAAAAGTTGTTGCCATTTACGTTAATCAATGAGTTTGGAGAAGGTCCAGGTATCTGATTGTTATGGATATGGTATGATACATAGGAGTTCAGATACAGAGTATTTTTAGTTTAGACCATAGCCTAAATCATTTTTTAGACAGAGGTAACAGACAGGGGTTGAATTGGTGCCCCTCCTGGGGAAATCATCTTTATCATATTCACCAAGACAGAAGTGAGGTAAATTCTATCATTATCACCACTGCTTGGTTGGATTCAGACTATCCAGACTCCATCACTTCATTGCGAGGGAGCAAAGTACTTGTTCAGCATGCTGTGTTTGGTATTTACACAACAAATCCATTTCCCTGTTATAACAAGTGATGCTCAAATCAGTTGCATTGCGATGTTCTTGGGTTGTGCATAGATTTTTGTTTAGGGCGAGTCTTTGCATGCTTCAGTAAAGACTGGTTGGTTAGCTTGTTGTGTATAAATGAAATAATTATTCCACCCAAAACTGAGCCTTGTTTCACTACTGCCAACTGAGTTTATCAATAAGTTTTTACACAACCAAGTCTTGTCATAACAGTAAACAGTAATTACTTTCACATGTATATAAATCATCACACTTTTTAATAGGCTAACATTTTAGTTCACTTTAATAATGGTGCCTCCTCCCTGTGTTAAATGTTGTTTAAAAAAAGACAAATAAAAGCAAACCTTGCTTGCCTTAGCCCCAACACCTGGGCAAAGATTGACACCACAATTCCATTGAGATCTTTGAGTTGCTGAGGGTCCCATATCTTCTAAGAAGATGCTCCATGTTCTATGTAGGAGCTTCATTGTGTGAGATTTGGAATACTTACTTTTTCAAAGAACCTTGCTGGGTGGGTTTTGATGTTACCAGCATGGGTGCAGAACCCGGGGAAAGGGAAGTATGACTTATTTTCCTGTCTTTCCTAGATGGGCAGAGTGTGCGCTATATATTAGGTAAATCCTTCCTTTACTACAAGGGCCACTTTTGGTAAAGTATGTCTAACGCCATTCATTTGCTTATCCAAACAAAGCAAATATTGCCGATATTTCAATATTTTATAGATGCCGAAGAATGAAAGCATCTAACAGTTTTATACCTTTGGAAATGTTCAGGCACAGCAGAATCTACAAATTGCTGAATTATTATTTCCATAGTTGTTTTTGTGCAGGATGAACAATGTACAAATCTTTGCAGATTAAACAAATCTGCATAAAAGAGGTACATTAAAAATCCTAAATGAAAGGTTCCAACATCCCTGTTGTAATTTTAGTTAACTAGCCAGCCATGCACAACTGCATTACTTTTTACACAAAGTAACCTTTAAGGATTGATTAACATTAATATAGAACCTCCAACCAGTACTTTTTGTTTTGGATAGTGTGGTGCCAGGATACAGCCACTGTAGAGTTTTTACTGCTGTCCGTAGTCTTTTTGGGAAGGTTTGTCCTCACTTCCTTTCCTTGACAGCAAGACGTAAGAAGAAATCTGTTTCTTGTTTCTGTGACAATTATAAACAGTCAGAGATAGGAAATGAGGTAAAATCTTCCCAACATGGGCATAGGGAGCAAAACATTAACATTACAGGATAGTTAAATCTTCCCTACTTTATCCAGAACAACACTTTTGTAGTCTGATGTGCCTTTGGAATAATTGTCGTTTTGTTGTGCTTTCCTTTTTTGTTTTCTAAATTTCTATTTGTTAAACATTTTTAATGACTGTGACCTGCATTTCAGCAAGAAATAACCTATTATAGGCATATGTGAAATTGGCAGCCTGACTAATTGGACTTTATCTGATGTCAATATTGTATTTTCCAGCACAGATTCTCACAAAGTAAAGTACAAAGCTGTTTGTTTGTAGTGTGAGAGAAATGCTGTAAATTTCAACTTCCTCATGTGTTAGCTTGTTATTTGTCACACGGAGACAAAATTATCTGTAGTTCTCTTTTGGGAGAACTGGTTGTGTTGTACAATATTCTCTACACATTTTGTGCATTTGCTGGTGTGATTATTGTTTGGTCAGTTTTAGGAGAACCTCAATCTGAAGCAATTTGGTCAACTGACTTTAAACAACCAGTCATAAATTGGAAGCGGTGAACTCAGACATATTAATAAATGTTGATCAAAGTGCACGTTTTGAGGCATTTGTACAAATAGTTGCTTATATCTCATCAGAATGCTGATCTCTTTTTGAATGAATAGAATGACTGGAAGGAATGCAGAATTTCTTAAATGTATACTTGCGAGGCTTCTAACCAATTGATTATTGATTTGGAAATTGATGTGGTTGGGCACATTGGCATAAAGCAAAATTGTCAGCAGATCTGCATGTATGTACTGCGCTTATAAGGGCAGTTTGCCCAACTTGCTTTAGGATCTTTTCTTGAGGTCCATAAGAATAATGACGCACAATCAGTCTTCCCTGAACATACACAGACATATATTATTGACAACTGGCTGTTCTTCATAAGTTATTGTCTTTTTTTTTTTTTTATTTTTTTTTATTACAAACGGTTTAGGAGGGGAGAACTTTGCCCAAAAAAACAACTAAAGTTCAACACACAGTTTGCGGTCCAAAGGTTTCTCTGTTCCCTGCTGTCAACAAACACTAAGAAAACGAACATTTGCTGTACTCTTGGGAGGGAGGGAAAAAACTTGGTAAAATATTAAAAAAAAAAAAAGATTACCTTGCAGTCTGGAGTTGGGGGTCATGCTGTTTTAACATTAATGGATTAAAGGTATCAATTAACACCTTTTGATGTATGACCTCTTGTATTTTTATAGGTTGGTTCGAGTAGTTATCAGACTAGTAGAAAGGTCAACATTTCTGCATTCTATTTGCTCCCCAGAATAAAACTGCGGGGAGTATAAGTAAGGTACAGAAAAGTCTGTGAAGTGACCGAGTATCTGAACTGTGACTGATATGCCACTGTTGGTAAAGTTAGTCCCAGACAGAATGACCTATGTCACTCTAGAAAGTACATAATAATCCTATAATAAATTGAACACGCAGATGCTTTCATGTTTTCTTTTTCTTTTTTTCTGAAATAACAGCAGAATATGTGCAAACTGATGTCAGTTTGTCAAAGTCCACAGGCTAAGTATTGATGCCTGTGCTCAAATGTAACAAATGAGTAGTATGAAGGAAGAATACAATGTATTCACATTTCTGTGTTCCTAACATGCACAATTGTGTTAATCATCAAGCATAAAAATTAGTAATCCTGTTTACAAAATCCTCACTGACTGCAACATGAACTTGGCCTGGTGATGACCACATGATTAAAAAAATTTATGTCAGCTTCGACATACCAGCTGAGTCTTGTGCTTCTCTACCATATTGCACAGCGTACTGTGTTAGTGTAACTTGGAGACATACATATAGGTTCCAGACTGCTTCATAAAGTCAGCAACTTACTTCACAAGGTTGGATAGCATAGAGGAGTAGCTTGCCTCTACTAAATTGTACGCTGTATACACAATATTATTTAATGAAGTAACACTTGGGTGGTATTCCGTGGACAGCTATTTTCCAAATGATACTCTTCTAGTACATCCTAAAGTGTTAATCTACCCAAAACTAATACTTAATCTTTGTCTTTTGGGTTGTTGTCTTTATAAATACTGTTCAATGACTTGGAAGTACATGTTTGACCTGAGATCTCAGCTTGGCCCAGATTTCTTTTTTAATATAATGTGGTGAAAATATTACCCTGTTGGGGTTTCAGTAAAGTATATCTAATAATTTTAGAATAAATGTGGAATCTTGTTGGTTCTTTATTGCTGGCTTTGTCCTTTTGGACCTGAAGACCATTCTCACTGGGGTACAAAGTGATGGAATTTTAAGGAGGGAAGATGTAGGTAGATCATTTAGTAACAGCTGTTTGAGAGATTCCCTTTATATAAGAAAGCTTTTCTGTGACATTACATTGTGCTTTAGCTAGAAATCGGAAATCCTAAAATCAACAAGATTTAGACAGCAAAAACAGCTTACATGGGTACTTGCAAATCCCTTTGTCTTATGTTAAACCAATAAAAATATTTTGGCTGGAGAAACACATTATTGTTACATTATGGGGATTGCAACAGGAGAATTTCTTCAAAATACTTGAGCTTTTGTAGCTGAAGGGAAAGAACATGTGTTGCAAAGAAAATATTGAAATTGGTGGTTGTTTTGGTTAAATTGGAGCTCTCTACCATACAATCATAATAAGTAAAATGACAAGGCATTCCTCTGACACACAGAAACTGCGTGAAAAGGTGGCGGGAAACTGGGAAAATAGGAGAAACGTCAGGTTTCTGTTGAATTTTAATAAAGGCTCTAACTTTTATTTACTTTTTTATGGGTCATCAAGATATAGCTGCAGAACTAACGTCAATGTGTTTAAGGTCCTCCTTAACATTTTGGCCAATTAATGCTATATTTGGATAATAATAATAGAAACCTTTTTATTTTCTCTTTTTTTCTTTATTTCCTCAAATTATTTGGATTCTTAGATACTGTACTAAAGGTATTAATATGGTGACATGACTATAAACGATTCCATTTGAATGAATACTGATCATGTAAGAACATTATGTACTGGATCGGCTGATGCCCTAAGGTGTTTATTTGGTCCCATTTCAAAAGAGGATTTATAAAATGTGGCCCAGTTATCACATTTTACTGCCAAAAAAGTGCCATTCTATTTACAATCAACTCACTCTGTACGTACACAATGTTCACTTCCTTCCTTGTTAGGGTAATCTTCTCACTTTTTTCTGATTCTGTCCCTCCAGTGGCACTTTTACTTTCATTGGCTGTTTAATTAAACATTCACACCAGTGTTTATTATGATTGTGCACTTGCCTTTTACAAATTGGTTCCAAATATCAGTGCAACATCACATTCCCTTACTTAGCTCCAGAATCATTGTGTGTGTTGCGCAGTGCAATGATCAGACAATAGGCTCAATTCACAAAGCTTAAACACAAGGATCCTCCTGAATTTCACAATGTGACTGAAATTTATTAAATCTCATTGGACTTGGCTCACTCTAATACTTTCTAACTAAGAGAAGTATCATTTCAGCAGTTTGTTAGCTTTGTAAATTGAGGCTAATGTGCTTCTAAACTTAAAGTAGAAAACTGCACCTTTTTAGAAGTGGTTGGAATTGCTTAACCTGTCTGGGGTTGCTATAGAATTTACATCTTCACCTAGTGTTGTTTGCCGTCAATAGGCGCTGCACTAAAAGCTGTATAGGCGTAGACTTTATTCAGAATTGTATATAGATGCTATATAAATGTGTAAATTATATAAATACTTCAAATAAACGGGACATTTCTAATGACAAAACCATTCATTTTATTTGGCATTTCTGGAAATTATCTAATATCTTGTTTGTTTTGTTTTGTTTTTTTTTTTTCAGCATTATGCTGTCAATTGTATTTTATAGCCACTTTGAAACAAACATAATGTTTCAATGAATCTTGTTTTAAAACATGTGGTTGTGAATATTTAACCCCTATTTACCCTTCAAGTTTGTTTTGGATTTGTGCATAATAAAAGGATTTACGTCATTACAAAAATATGGCAGATGCCATTGTTGACCAATTGTTTTTTTTTTTAACTGCAATTTAATGAGATTAATTATCATCCTATCGTCACTGGTCTTCATATTAGAGTTATGCATGATGAGTGCATACTGAGGATGAGGGAAAATAAAAAAAAAATAAATAGGACTTGGCAGCTCCCATTGAAATAAAATATATTTTGTATGCGTAATAAAAATATACTTAAAAAGTAAATAAATGTCTATTTACCATTTAAAGCCTAATTTCATGAACACTGTTTATCCAGCTACAGAGAGTTCTTTATAACTCTGACTTTATATAAATTTTGGACCTAACAGATTCCACCTTGATGAAACTGCATGATGAATAAGTATCTGCCTGTACTTTTTTAGCATTGTGCATACCATTACCTCTGACCAAATATCTCACTCTGTGTGCAGAAACGCAGCCCCAAACCTGCATGGAACATCCAACATGCTTCACCAGCAACGAAAGACTTGTACAGCTCGCTGAACATACTGCCTTCCGTTTATTGCCAAATTTATCACATTTGAAAGTATTACTTTAGATCACTTGCTGCTATTTTCTGTATACTAGTGCAGGAATCTCTTCTGCTAAGTTTGCCTGGCTGACCACTGTGGTTTTGGTCCTGAGCATTGTGTATTTCTTTGCTTGTACAGAACATCTGAAAATGCATGCCACCTTTGAATTTTCTGCCTGTAACAGATGTGGTTTATGCAGTAATACTTTTGCCATTGTATATTATTTTTTACATTCAGCTAGCTTCAGTGACCTTAATTTATAAAAGGTAGAACAGATTTTGTTCCCTGGCATATGGGCTTTTAAAAGTGAACAAACGTACCATAATACCTCTAAGATAACAAGAATCTACATTCACTTGAATGTAGAACTGTTTGTTACTGATGTTACCTGTTTTGCTCTGACCATTATTTTCGATCCATGCCAATCTATGACTTCTACTGCAGCCACAATGGTGAATTGGCAATTGTAGGGTGGTGATCACACTGAAAACGTAATCTCCTTTTTTAATGCACTTTGTAGATTGGTAATTGATGAAAAAAAAGGATTTACTTGGCTTTCTTTGAAAAAAATTCCATCACTATACAGCCTTTCCTAACAACCAGCTAAAACTTTGATTCCCTACAGTTGACAAAGTGAGCACTGATAATTATACACTTCCTAAACTTTTGCTTCTAACAAATGATTCTATAGGAGTTTTAAGACTTGTTTTCCCCACACACAGTACCCTGTTGGCAGACTGGACATTTGGAATTGTGGAGCTGAACTTCCCTTCCTGATCCTCCCCCACTCAAGCAAAGGGGGTTAGTAAGGGGATCCAAGTGAGGTTACGTGTACATAGATCTCATGTTTGATGCATGTGTGACTTTGTGCGATGAGGTCATGACTCATAGCAACTTGGAACCCGATATTCAAGGGAGAGATTAATATGATGCCCATTCCTTTTTCGGTCACTGTATATATGTAAACTGCTCTAGGACCATAATTCTTTTACATGCATTGAAAAAAAAATCATTTTTTTTTACTTCATATATTACTTTTCTTGTAATTCCACTGGCATTATTATAGATTAGTGTTGTTGTTTAAAATGTTTTATAACACTATAGCAGTATAGAATATTCAGTCTCTGCTCATATTTAGGTGTATAATACAAATTAGAACACAGAATAGATTTCTGTCACTGGAAACAATCTTTCTTGATCGTTTCCAGCAACGGTAGAATTAACAAGTACAGTATACACAGTGCTATTCTGCCCTTTGGAAAGGGGAAGGAGGGGGGGGTGGGTTGAGCAAGTGGCACCCTTCTGCGCTCTCCTACATTTTGGAAAATACTGTGGTCATCCCTATCCAGTCATTCATTAATCCGACAGGACCGTTCAGTGAATGACGGGGACTGGGTACTGCTGCACACATGCTGCATTTTCACCTAAGTCTCAGTCATTTGTCTTGGGTAACAATCATCTAGCATGTGTATGTAGCCTTAGAGCCTTTAAGGACCCCAAGGACCTTTTCCCAGAAGCATCCTGGCTTTTGAGGAAATTCCACTCAGTTTTCTTTGATTATTGGGGGTCCTCTTGGGTCCTCTACCATGCATTCAGCAACAAATAATTTGAATAGCCACTGGAGGACTTTGACTTTGTTTTTTAGCTTTTATCTTTTTGGAAGTTGTCCTTAACTGTCGCTTACAATACTACCTATCCTTCTACCTACACTGGAGTCAATTTTTTCCCTCTCGTCCCGCCACATGGTTGCCTATGGTGCCATGGACCTTAAGTTCTTTATAGTATTTGTGACAGTTGTCATAGGACCATCAAGTTGCTTTGAGATAGATTTAAAGCTTTTGCCTTTAACATAATTGTTTATAGTTTTCTTTCAGAGAGCCTTATACAACTCTCCTGCTTTCTCTGGTCCATGTTCACTGGGACTCTCAATAACAGCCATCACTTTTTTAATAGGATGAATGACTGCACTGATTTGTGAATACTTTGTAGAATTTTTCAAGATGTCTGTAAGGTAAAACTACACAGCCAGTACATACTCTTCTTTACTTGACTTAGTAGGATGAAAGGAGACCATTCTATAGTAAACTGGGCATTGTGACTGCAGGAGCAAGGTGAGAGGAACATTATGATAGAGGAGCCAGGGGGAATGGCAGAGCAAGAAAAGGTGTGAATATAGTGTGTACCTGAAGCCACATTAGGAGAAGAGTGGGTGACTGAGGAGCTGGAGAAATTTTCTAGAAAATTAGTTGTTCACCTGTTCATCACACGTGAAGGACATTTTGCTAAGTTCAAGTATATGGCAGTTGATAGGTAGCTTTACCAACTTTAGATTTCAAAACCAAGTTAGAAATATAGAATGTGCTTTAGTACTTTCTGTTACTTATCTGAAATAAGCATAAGCAAAAGAAGATAAGTACTGTAGTTCTGATTTTACTTGCTGTAGGCTCTTCACTCATAAAGTGTTAAAAGAATAACAGATGGTCACCTAGCATTTTCAGGAAGAAGTCATTATTGGCAGTCCATGCATTTTGCTCATGACATTGTTCCTTTGTGCTACAGTTACCAATGATCAGTCAAGAAGCATAAAAACGTTATAGAATGTAATCTGTTGCATGGAAGCTGGAAGTAATGGAGCTGAAAAAGCCATTTAAATGTCCCTTACCTAAATTGGTTCTACAGCATTTGTTGTACATACAGTGGACTTTAGATTTACTCTGTGTAGTTTTCAGTTTTTGTTACATCTTTAAAAATGCAATAAATAATCAATGTTGGTGTAATGGAAAAGCACTAAAAACAGGTCAAATTTGACCTGTCGCTAATATAAATAGGATCTTAAGAATTCAAGTTGGTTTATGATGATGTGTATACTTGTCCATAATTCTACTAAAATGATTACAGCTTTGTTAAACATTTACAGAAATAAAAGCTGAACATTACTATACACCACATTCAACTGTAAAATGGAACAGCATTTATAGAAACGTATTAAAACAGCTCGCGTTTAGAATTCCTCTCCATAGCAAAGCTTTTTGAGCTTGTGCTCATCTCTGTCTAGTGGAAAGTTCCACACGCTTCATATAATCAATGTTACACAGGTTGTATTTGGAGGTACAGTGCTCCTCTGTATTCAGAATGTATGGTTTTTGCAGTATTTCTGGAATACCCTCTCTTTATTTATTTCATACTGCTAACTTTGTAAGCAGACAGAATGTCCTGAGCTCACATCTCGGCTCTCTTTCTGATGCTAGTTTTCAATATTAAAAAGTAATACTTCCAAGATGAAGAATATAAAAGAAATAGAGCTCCTTGGTTAGAATTTGGTCTTTGTAGATAATATTATACTAAGCAAATATGATAATAAGTTTTAAAAAGTTATTATTTAGGACTTATTTGCTGGGTGTTTTGCAATCTCTACTGACAATACCCTCTTTGGAGGATCATTGCTTACCCCAAGAGTAGCTAGCATTGCAGAGTGCTTGCCACTAGGGCTGGCTAAGGTTTAGTTGGGTGGATGGCTGCCCGCTAGCTACTTTATGTGAATGCAAGCTAAGAATGGCTGACTAGTGATGAATTCATCATTTACACATTGTCATATTGTGATGTAATGTTTTCACACTAGCTTATACAGCAGCTTGATAGTTTTATGTGACCATTTGTTCCTAAATGTTCATTTACAGTATGTTGCACTGTCTTGTACTGAGAATGCTTTACCATCCAACTTAAAGAAAGCTTTGATACAAGCTTCGGTTGCTACCCTGTTAGTGGGCTTGTTAAAAAAAAAAAAAAAAAAAAAAAATACAAAAAAACCTGCCTTGCTGCAGAAAAAAATGCCTGGTGTAACATGTATGATTTTATTACATCAGCTCTGTATATGATCTTTTAAAAAAAGGCCTAACCCAAAAAAGTTTACCACTGCATTCTGTAATCACTGCCCATGCTTTTTTTACCATTACAAACAAGTTAGACATTACAACACTGTCAGAATGAAAGAGCTGCTCACCAGATTATATACAATAGTGGCATATAAATAGATTTACACAGCTTCATCACCACAACCAGACAGAATTCCTTCTTACTATATGTGCCATTTTGTATTGTTGTATGTTATAATATATATATGTGTGCTGGACAGGAGGCCTGATGTTCTCTGCTTCATGCATTATATATTCTAGGGGAGTAAAATGAAAGTAGTCTTTAATCAAGAAGGATCTGGGTGTTCTGATCACCCTGACTTGTTAACTGCAGCTTGCCATTGCTATAAATAAAATATGTTTCCTCTGGGGTGGGGATCTGCTGTAATAGAGACATTGGTGCCCAGTGGTGGGGGGGGGGGCAGACTCTTATTGCCTCATTGCTCTCATTTTTCAGTTCACCATTTTTCAACCTGATCACTAGAATGCGTCTTGCCCATCATATTTATAATATGTCAATCAGCCAAATCGGAGCAAGGCCAAGGAATTAGTCATCTACCATGGGCTTTGTGCCTAGGGGGCGCAGCTGGGCTGGGAGGCTTACACTGTGCAGAAGTGCCCCTTTCTGTTCTGTTTTACTTCAGGATTTCTGAAGTCGAGGCTATTTTTAAATCTGCGCTGTGATAGTTTGTGTAATGTCACAATAACGAGTTTGGGAAAGAGAGCAGTTTGACATCTTTGCCTTGGAAGCCAGAGGACTTTGTCCTTACAATATACCTTTTTGACAATTTTTATAGATGGTATTTGCTATTTGGAAACTGAAGCAATCCATAGACCACAATTAAGATGTGTGATGTAAAAATGCCCCACATTCCTATAGTATAGAACAGAACAGGACCCTACCACATTTAAATGAATAGAGTTTCTAAGCACAATGTTGACTGTATAGCAGCACAACCATTTTCTACTTTTTGGAAGCCCGATTGCCAGGAAATTAAACCCAATTTATAAAATTTCTCCATCTTTTATAAATCTGGTTAAAAAAAAACAAAGTGGCAATCTGGTTTCTAAAAGTGAAGAACATCTTTTTTTTTTTTTTTTTTTTCATAGGCTGCGTAATATCTTCCCTGTGCAAAGCATTGGTAAGACATCTTTAAATTATTCCCTTCAGGTTTGGGCACCAGTTACAATGATGTGGTTAAACTGGAGATGTGCAGAATAAGGCAACGTAAACTGATGGATGAGCTCGGCAATTAGGAAAAAATTGGAAAAAAAGTTACCTTAAGAAGAGGCATTTTAAGGGGCAATATGATAACTTTTGTATAAATACATTATTAGTTCATAGGTAGAATGCTTGGTACAATGTCACTTAGTTTTGGATTATTGCCAAGGAAAAAAGAGAAACTCTTTGCATCTTGAGAAAATGAGGTTCAACTTCTCGACTTGGAAACTCCTTGCCAAAAAACACATATTGGCTCTGAAAATCACATAAAAGGATATTTTCCAAGAAGCATTGTAGCTTCTCAGTATGAATTTCAGAAGTTTTTTTTTTTTTTTTTCTTTTTTGCTTACAAACAAAACCACTGGAGTCCTTGCTTTTCCCTGGAGCTCATTGTTACTCAAAAAGGGGACGGATTGTTTATCAGCCATTAATGGACCTTGACCTTGCCGTTCAGGTTGGAGTTCAATTTGAACGTCTTTGGAAGTTGTCCCTAGCATATTGTTTACCATCTTGCTAATTGTTTTGCCCTTTCTAGGGTTCTAGCTAGTTTTAAAGATTACTTCCCAGTTATTTTTGCTAGGGGTAACGATACGTGCATCCAGACAATTTGTTTTTTATTTATACATGAGGCAATAGCTTTTCATGTATTAACTTTTACCGGAGCTTGTTGCTTTTTGGAAAAATGCTCAAAATACAGAAGATTGTGTCTACTATTTTGGCAAGGAGAAAACATGAATTCTACTCTTGGACAGTTTGCAAACTGCTTATCTAATAATAATAGTAAACAATATTTATACAGTGCCAATATATTGCGCAGCGTTGTATAATAAATAGGGGTTGCGTGTGAAAGACAGATACAAACAGTGACACAGGAAGAGGATATCTGCCCAAAGAGCTTACACTCTTATGAGGTGGGGGAAGTAGCTCACAGTAAGTATGGAATAGTGGGTAAGTAGTGTAAGTTTAAGAAACCGAAAAAGACGGGTAGGTTAGTTTGTCCTAAAGACTTGATGGGGTAAATATAAGCCTCGTTTTGCAATAAAAATAAAACCTAAAATGGTAGTATCTTGTACTAATGCATAGTAATCAATCTAAATGTGCTGCTCCTATTTAAAAACAATAGGTTAATTAATAGGTTGCTACAAAAGCAGAGGTAGCACAACAGCAGCAACAGGACTTTGTGGTTCTCATATAATAAAACAATACTATGGGCCTATACTGTCTAACTCTCTAGGGATGGAGAACCACATTTTTTGGGCCCACATGATAGGGGCTTGCCATATTAAAGATAAATTCTGGGCAGGAAAACTGGAAATCTATTCCTCAATAACCAATTATTTTTCTCGAAGTTCAGTGCAGTTATCCTTTTTGCCCTCTTCCCTTTTCTGTGGCCAAGCTAGGCAATACAGCCCTTAGACTTCTATGGGGCTGGTAGCCCTATTCACAGAGGGCACAGAAATGTATCACGTTGGTTACAGTAATTGTATACAATTATCTGAATACAATTTTTTTGCCTTTAACAAGCTTCCTACACTTTTGGTGGCTGCCCACTGCTGCCTTTCAGAATAGTTAGGCACACAAAATCCTGCAAAGGGTGTCCTAACTTGCCAAAGAAATGCTTTCTTGCAGGTTTTCAAGTGACCAGGAGGCAGCCGCTATGCACACTAATGTCACCCGCAGCTCCAGAAGCTTCAGAAGCCAGAACATGGTTATTTTATTGTATAACTTTTTTTTTTAATTTTCAATATTTTTTACAGCTTTTAAGTGGCAAAAGCTGACTGGGAAGCAGCAGACCTTCCATTTCTAAATCTTATATGCATTGTCAGTGCATGGGTTCTATTTCATTGCATTTGTTTCCCCTCGCATTTGTCCGCCTTCTATCAGTAGAATGAAGGCGTTTTGTGTGGAGGATTACCTTCGATAAAACAACGTTAATCTTTGAGCAAAATACATTTTGCAATCCTTGGTAGAAATGTCTATTTCCATTCTCCTGGACATTGATGCCATGTGTGGCCTGCAGTGCAGCACCCATAGTTGGTTATGTAAGCTGCACTGTGAGTGCTGATCTCTATTTTAAGACATAGTAGCTGTTTTTTTTTTTTTTTTTTTTTTTTTAGGCTCCATTTAGCAATGTCAAAGGTTAGTCTTTCAGGAAAGAACTTCAACCCCCCCATAGGAGGAAATCGGTTTAAATGTTGCTTTATCATTTCTGTGTAGCAAACATGTTGTTCATGTACTTTTCCCCTCCCCCTCCACACACTCCTGCCTTCCACCCACACATTCTCTCCCTCCCTGTTTCTGCCTGGTTCATTCTCTCTCCTTTTTATCTAGTCAGTCTCCCTTACTCTTCTTTCTTTTCTGTTTTTTTTTTCTTCGTTTTTTCTTTTTTTCCTATGTATTCTTGTACAAACATCACTGTGGCATGCACTATGTTGTGTGTTATTTTACAGAGGAACCTGCAGACAATTTTCAGTGTTACTTGAAAATCTTTTTGTAAAAATGGTTTTAAGTATCAAGGCCAAGTATTACACAGCCAGTGACATTGTTTTCTATATGTTAAAAAAGCCTAAAACTGGCCATAGATTCTATAATTTAGCTCATTTTTTGTAAATGATCTGTCTGATTGGTTTAATACCCATGCCTACTGCTTTTGTTTCTTTGAAGGTATTCTGGTGCCATTGATTTTGGCATCTTTTTCCTTCAGCGTAACCATCAACATCAATGCTTGGGTGGTTACAAAGTTCGATTTTGTGCCCGCAGCAAGTTTGAGCAACATCTATAGACATAATTGTGCCTGCCTGGCCAGGTTGTTGTAAGAATCTTTGAAGTGGAAGTTCCACAAATCTAAAAATACATGGTAACTTAGGGTTGGTTTCTGGCACTTTTCACATTGCAGTACCCTGGTCCCAGGTTTGATGATTGGCTGAACCCTATCTGCATGGAGTATGTTCTCCCCATGTTTGCTTGTGTTTCCTCTCATACCCTAAACAAGTAGGTAATTGGCTTTCCCCCAAATTGGCCTTAGACTGTGTTATTGTACTGCTATGGTAGGGTCAAAAAATTGTGCGCCCTTTCAAAAATATTGTGATATGAAACTGACTCCCAGTACCAAACCAAATCAGACTGGATGTATAGCAGCTAGGATGAAACATGTGGCTATACAGTAATCTCAACCAAGATCCTCTCTTTTCTGCTGTCCATACACAATACAACTTTCCAGCTAATTCTGACTTTCACTGCAACAGTTGTTGAATTTATTTCCCAGCATTCTGAAAGATCCCCATATGATCTGTTTAGCAAAGTTTGGGAGGAAAGACAACATTTTTTTTTTGTAGAATTAAAAGGCTGGTGGTAGGCCAAGAGAGGGTAAACGGCAAGATTGATTTAGTGGTTTGTTCCATTTTTTTGCAGCTGGCAGTACAGCTGCTTGGGGCATTGCAGTTGGGGGGAATATTCTGCAGCTTTTTCATCTTGCCACCTAAAGTTTCCATTCTCCTGTGAACAATCACCTGCCTTCTTGTTTTGAGTTTATAGCTTTTCTTTGTAATGCTAAATGTAGCCATTGACCTGTGTAATGTGTCTTCTGAAGTAATACTGTTAGGTCTATCTACTCTGTATCTATATTCCTCCTACCTCTTTTTTTACGGATAATAAGGTCTGGCTTCCTTAAACAGATCTGGCACCTTTGTGTTTATAAAAAAATAAATAAAAATAAAGTGCCATGCACCCCTTTTTTTTCTTTTATATTTCTCAAGTAATACATAAAGGAAAACTATATAAGGTTTTGGCTCAGTTTTATTTTATTTTTTTCTTTACCTCTTGTTTGATACATGTGCATACACACAAACTACCATCGCTATCTGTAAGCTCTGTACCATATGGCCAAAAGTATGAGCACCTTTATCATCATATCTGTATGTGCTTGTTAGGCATTCCATTCCAAAGCCATGGGCATTTATAAGCAATTGGCACCACTTTCTGGTCTTAACAGTTTACTGGGAAGACATTCCATGGGATTTTGGAGTGTGCATCTGTGCCAATTGGTGCCCATGTAGCCAAAAACCCTCTTGTGAGAGTGCCCAGCAGCAGTTTTTGACCTCAAAAGTGGTATATCAGCTCATCCTAAAGGTCTTCAGAAAAGTTGAGGTCAGGTCTGTGTGTAGGCTATATGAATTCCCTGGCCCCTAAACCCAATAAATCATGTTTTTGTGAATCTTGATTTGTGCATAGTCACACTGGAGCAGGAAAGGAGTTTGCCTAAACTTTTGCCACAGGGTTAAAAATACTGACAGATCTAAAATACACATTTGCAGTTTTCTTACTTTTTTGATTTTTAAAAAATGAATGAGTAAGACATGGTAAAGAATTTCCAGTATGTGGGTTAACTGATTAAGCTGTGCCTACCTGCTTGTGGCCTTCTTGTCTGACTTAAGCTGTCCATTAAGGACACATTTTTAATATTATTATTATTATTACAAATCACAGATAATGAATTACTCTTCAGTGTGTAAATTGCAGCTAAGCTATAAAACAAAAACAAAAGCTGTAAACAAAAGGTTTTCAATGTCAATAGATAAAAAATACATTGAAAAGTATACAGGTGTTATATAGGTGTACTATACCACCCCCCCATTCCATTTATGGGAATCCCCATCTGCTCCTTCTTGCAAAGATTGGCCAGGGTAACATATCTCTGCAGAAGCATGCGGGCGCTCATTCAACCCTAGTAAATGCAGCTCGGCATTTTTGACAGTTCTTTGAAGCAATTGGGCAGGTAAGAATGATTATTGACATCACCTGTCCCTTTCTGCAAAAATGTCCTGTCTGATCAAGACACTTTAAAGTTTTTTATATCGAGTCAGGTAGCAGTCATGTAACATGAAAAACCTATGTAATATATTTTATGAACTGAATTTTATGTGTGAAATGCTATAAAACAAGTCAGCTAACATTTCATAAAACCCCCATTGCATTGAAAAAAACAGGTTTACATAAATGTTGGCACCCCTAGTTTATTTTTACCACCTTTCCTCTGCACCCTTTCTTTACCATTTATCAGCAGGAGCAGAGAGACAAGTGAACGCTTCATGTAGCTTTAGCCAGAGCTTACATAAGGCTGCATCAGTACCAAATATTGGCCGCTCGGGCACCCTGCAGTTCTGTGGGAGGAAGAGGCGTGAGTCACATGTCCCATAACTGGTACTACAGTTCATACACAGGTCCACAGGTTCTCTTCTATATCTACTGTAGGCACTTCAACGGGAAAAAACATTTTTTGGGATTTTTTGCTTTATAAAACGCACAGTATAAAGCTTGTTCTTCACTTTTCTGTATAATTTTTTTTTTCTTGGCTGTGTGCAGCCTGCACAATATGTCATTACTAATTCCCATGTTTTCCACTAACCTAACGCTTCCTTTTAGTCTCGGTTTAATATACAGGACCGCAGGATGTTTTTACTTAAGCTGTCAGAAGTCACAAGCAGATGAGCTGACTGAATCTGGTTGTCACTACATGTTTTGGTGTGTAGGTAGTACAGAGCTGCAATATCTGCTGGAAAACAGAGTTAAAAGGAACATGATATATCAGTTTGCAGATAAAGGGGATTTAGTTTGTTCCAAAAATAGTCCTGTGTAAACAGTCAGAGCAAAATAGAGAGATGTTTGCCAATCGGTAACTGTATTACAGAGCAGTCAATAATTAAGTAACAAAAATATACTGCCAGAAGCTGGCACTGTAGGAGGAATGGCAGCACTTGAGTAAGCCAAACATGCCTTCCCAAATCTACTCTTGTACAGAGGTAAAGCTTATTTCTTCATGTTAAGCGGCAATGTACATCATTTGTGCATTTGAAAGCCCTAAAAAGTAGAGAAGTTGTAATTCATTGCCAAATGATTACATTTCTAACCATTTTGAATTAAAAAACATCAGTGTTGTCCATACCAACTCAACACGGTCTATCATTTGCCCTTTACCGCCGAATTGGCAACTGGAGTCCAGTTTGCCGTGGGCAATATATGCACATTTGCATTTCAAGCTAATATTTTTCCATTGTTGGTGTAAAAAAAAAAAAAAAAAAAAAAGAAACATTTCCTTGGATGCTATGAGCAATTTCTAAATGGGAACCTTTTGTGTACAGCGTTTTATATAGGAGCTGTCCGTGATAATTACAACCTGTAATAAAATGTAAACTTCCCTACTATAGATATCCGAAGCTGACAAACTGAACCCGATTCTGCTCAGTGTAGATGTTATACATTCATTTGATGTTTAACTAAAGTCTGTTGTCTTTGTGTTAACCTCACTTGTCTGTGAATTTTTTGACATTCAAATCCCAACTGCAAAGAAAAGTGTGGCCATTTCAGCACTATCAGTTCTCTTTATATCAAACATATGACTGGGCAGGTTATCATCTGTCTTGATGCAGATTAAAAAAAGTTCAATTTACAACTTATTGAAGACCCTTGATATTTTTATTGTCATGATGTAGTTTGGATTCTATTGCAGTGTTCCCCCCAGCCCCGTTTTAGCTGGGCTTTCAGTTACCAACTGGCTGTTTTTGGCTGGTTACTAAGGCTGCCACCTGCCTACAGCTTCTTACCTACCCAGCCTGAAAACACTTCTCGGGAGAATATTGAATTGTGGTGGCAAATGGAAAGGAAATACTTTCATGTGCAACTGGAATTTCCAAATAGGCATTCTGAGCGTGGCTTTTTTCTTCTTACAATCAGCGTAACTCTAGGAAAAAGTTTTATTTTTAAAATTTTTTTTGTCATGATATCTTTTCTAGACTTATGTCTGGAACTGTATATTGTACAACTTGATTGTAATGTGTGGCCAACTTAAAAAAGAACTTAAGTATTTTTTTGCATATGTATATAAAAAGTTGTTTTTCAGGAGAGTGAAATTAATGTTCACATTGCAGCACTTTACTAGAAAACATGCTGTTTACACCCTCAGCACAGTACACCTCATTCATTCAGTGATGCACACTGTCATTTCCACACTCCCCCTCCTTTTCCAATCACAGAACACCTTGTATTCTGTAAATACACAAAATAACAATATACAATGTGCTGCACTAAGTGATAGCTGCAGCTCTCCTATCCATACCTGCTAGAATAGCCAGAGGTGTGCTGTGCTGCAGGTGCAAGCTGCATGTTTTTTTTTCTTTTTTTAAGTGAGTATTACTATTATATAGTCTCACTAACGAAAATGTAAAGGAAAAAGAAAAATGTATTCTACTTCATAGGCTTCATAGATGTTAAACTATGCTGCAGTTTATCCAATGCTTAATAGAAGAAACATAATAGTAATGTTATTTTATTATTATTATCAGGGAAATTTTAAATGAAAAACAGAAGACACAAGGAACAATGATGTAAAAAGGAAATATTTCCCATTCTCCTCCTCTTGTAAATTGATCTGCCTGCTGTCTTGTTTGTGGTCATCATTGTAACTAAATCAGAAATACTGATGAGTGTACGTGGCAGATCACTGAACAGACCCCCCCCCCCCCCACAATCTTCTGTGGGAAGGAAACCCAAGACTTCTCTGTTCTGTTTGTTCCTTTATTCTTGGAAAAGACACTTGTTCCTGAACTGCTTGGGTTAACCCTCATTTTTCCAGTATTCAAAAGCTTGGCAAAAAAAAGAATGCATTCTGTATATTTCAGAATTAGATTTGAGAATAGAAGGCAATGCAGACACAGGTATTTAAATACAGCTTTGATTCAACAAAAGTTCTATAGAAAACATCTGATTTTTGTATAAGGCACAGCTTTGCCCCTTTCCCACTATGTGCATGCAGTATGGTTTGCTGTGCTTCACATGGTGGGCAATATGCAAGGACATTAGGCATAGCACAGAAAAAGTAATGTCCGAAGTCCCCCCACCTATGCTTTAGTCTGAAGTACATTCAGTGTGTTCCTCATTTTAGTGTATCATTTTCAGCTACTATGTCTCTGGCAGCAGTGAGAAGATTTTGACATTTATAAGCTTTTGCTTAATGCTCTTAATGCGTTTTGGTTTGCTTGTCTGTGTCACCAGGAGCCATGGGTCATCTACTGTCCTGCACTTTCAAACACTTTGCTAGTGTACTTAAAAATGGTACCCATTTAAATCTATACAAGTGGTCCGCATCAGGTTTTAAATGCACCACAACCTTGCCACCTTCAATGTCTGCAAATCCAATTGAGGTTTGTGGTACTGCTGAAAAAGCAGACATTTCTTTCCAATCTAAAGAACAAAAACACTGAAATCTTGTTTCCATGCAGCCCCAATTCTGCACTGTAGAACTTACTGATGAGTTACTTACTGACAGAACAACTGATGAGTTGATGTAGACAGCCTTATAGAATGGAAGCCGGTCTGTCAGACAGTATATGTCTTGCTTTGGCTCCTTTGCTGTCTCCTGGCATGTTGAGCATAATTCTGCGTCTTTTTCTTGAGCTGAGTAACAGAGGAACGCCCACCCCACTACCACCACCACCCTTATTTTTTGCTTTAATAATAATAAGTACAATTCTAATAATCAGTACATTCTGAAATGTAGTTATTTGCTGTACATTTTTTATTATTATTTGGCATTGGCATGGCATTATGCACAATGTTTTTTTTTTTGCCATACTTGATAGGGAAGTGGGGGGGGGGGCTCCTAGTCTTATAACAAATGTTTCATTAATAACTAAATTATAAACAGGTTCTGTTCTCAGGAAGTCTTTTTCCTTCCCACGGATGTTTTATCATTGACTTTCTCGTACATTGATGTAGTACAGTCTAATACAAAGTAGATATAACATTTTTGGAGCTGTTTTCGGTGTTCAACACTTCATTCATAATAGTGTGTTGCAGTAGCGCAGCAATGCACAACATGCAATGGTCCACTGTGTTGTTATTATTATACCAAATGCACCTTCCTAGCGCACTAATCACATTTTGATTATTTCTTCTAAATCATGTTTGTATCTCCTGGAACAGGAGGTAAGGTGAAATGTCCTCAATAAACATACAGACAGCAATAAAACATTTAAGCCGAATGTGGAAAGGTGAGATCCTCTCTCAGGCTTACTTCTATCTGTCCTTGTTATTCTTTACACATTTCACTAACCAGTAAACTGTTCAGCAATTCATATCCCAAACAGGATTCTTGTTCCTTTGTTGATAGGCAATAAAAGGTTTGTGTGATGTGCCTTTTCATGTTTGTTTTGCCAATGCTACTGCCAATTATACTTTTGTTGAAGCATTTCTGAATGAGAGACAGTTTAAGTGTATATGAAAAAAACGTTTAGCTTTGCATAACACACATTCCTTTGCTTAAACATAAAATAAATTCGTTCAACCAATCAGTTTTACAACAACATGTCTTTGCTCTACAAAGTCCTTTGTGAATAGCAAGTTATAGTACATAGAATAGGTTGTACCTGTCTAGCAACTATAAGGCAAAAATGGAAACTTTTCTCACTGCAGGAGGATTGTGCAATTTTTTTTTGAATTGGTGACCACCTACATCAGGCATGCATTTACCCCCAGCAGTTTTATTTCTTGTTCCACAATTGACTATACATTAGGTTTCCTGCTCTATTCTCCATTTTTTTTTTTTTTTTTTTGAGGATTGCCATGGTGAATCTAAGAATACCAATGTGACAAAACATTACCTTACTGATTGCAAATGATCCATCAATACAAAAAATACTCAGATTCATTAAGTTTAATGGTTATTTAATCACACAATATGGCTGACATGTGCACTAGTCTGCAGTTGAATATGCAGTCATGGTCAGACTGCCCTCAGGCATGTGTGCTATTTAGTAAATTCCTAAACAGTAATGGCTCCATTAGGTGACTACTTTAAGTGTGTGGGAAGGGGAAAGGATATGCCTGTTGCAAACACTTCATTTTTCAGGGGAAGAACTGTAGTGAATAAACAATTATTGGTCCCTAGTGGAAAATTATGATGAATGATCTAGTTCTGAAGAGGAAGGAGGTCCTGATTCCACTTGCTGATCTTTATTTAGATCCCATTTAGAACACGGAGGCCTCTTCTGGAGACATCACAAACTAAGATACTGACAAGACTGAACTAATGCAGACACAAGCACACATATAGGGCATCAATAAACAAAAGTTTACAAGTATACCATACATACTTTTTGGTACTTCAATAAACAAAGCGTTGTATGGTTACAACACCAAAAAGCCTCAAAGCGGATCTCATGGCACCATAGTGATTAGTTTGATTGTCCTCCACGGCCACTCGATACTTCAGATGAATTTGTTCGATCTTCTCCAACCACTACTGAATGGTGGAAAGCAAGTGTTGCAGTATAATTTGGGCTGCTGCTGTTGAAGCAAAAAAAAATATTTAAATATAGGTTTAAATATATAAATGTAGGATTAAATAAATATAAACGGTATTACGCATATATGGCTGCATGTCTTTTGAGACCCGAAGGCTAGGCTGTCTCTGCAGGCTTGGAAAAAGATTGCTTCTCATTTAGGACCTATGTGGATAAGTCCAAAATTTCCTGACAGATGGGTGTACCATGGTCTGTGCTGCCCACTAAACTGAAGTGTGGGCCTATAAAGAACATGAAGATGCTATTGTGCGAAACACTGTTAAAATAACTGTTCTCTCTCTCCCTCCCCAAAAAAAGTCCAACCTAAACACTAAATACAATTTATACAAAACTATTCTCATTTTCCTGTAGGTTAGTTCTGATAGCTTCCTTTAAAAACGAATACAAGGTCATCGTTGGCAACTCTTATATTCCCCCCCCTCCTAAAACTCTGTCTCATATATATGGCTAACAAAAATCTGCAGCATGCTAATTGTTTTATTAAAATTATGACACTGGTCCTTTTTGACAAGTACTATAGTTGATTAAAATCCATTATATATCCATAAAACTGGGCATTCATGGCTTCTGGTCCCAACAACAGTCACATGGTCTGCTGTAGCTGTACTTATGCCATTGGTTGGAACTGATTATTAACAATTTTTTTTTGTTATTTTGCTGTTACTCAATAATTTATCAGTGGAAATTTAGAATGTTGCTTTATGCTGTACAGTCACTTTAAGTGGAGGAATGTATTTCCTGGTGCAGGACAATAAAAGCTATGACATAAAAATAACTATTTTATCAGCATCTAATTTCATGAGACCTTACTCCCTTGTACAATGGTTGATTTCAGGCTGCAAACCATGGCAAAAGCGATGTTTATATATGGAATTTTTGCAAAAATGGTCTTTCTGGTGCTGCACTTCTTATATACTCATGCCATTAAAGTTCCCTTTCTGAAGAAATAGGGTTGTTTACAGGGCTGTGATGCAAGTTTAGCATTTTTTTTTTATACTTTTGACTACATTAGTTGAATAAGGTCAGCTGTACTTTTTCACAGTTGGGGGCTGCCTGACTCCAGAAGCTTGTTGTGGAGCAGGCAGGTCCCTGAGAGAGGAGCTACAGAGATTTGACCTGCCTGAACTAGTGCTGCTCCTGATAGTTAAGCTTGGACTTCTTCCATTACTCATGTGATTTAAAAAAAAATGAAGGTAAAGACCTCCTATACAGTACTGGACCACCAACATGATATGAGGTTTGGTTGGGTTATAAAATTTAACACGCCCATTATTTTTCTTGTCAGAAGAAATGCTTATGTGAACATTTTAACAAATTTGCTTCAACTTTATTCAAATTATTTGCAATTCGATGTCTGAGTAACTCCATTTGGTCAAGCTTAAGTTTAGCTGAAATTGATTTATACTGTTGTTTAGTAATATAGTTAAGATATCTGAAAAAGATTTTTTAAAAACCAATTTCACCCTTTTTTTCTCCTCTTTTTTTCAGTTTGCCCAAGTATGGATATTCGGAATAATCTGACAAAGTTGTACGACTTGGAAGAATGCACTGTTATTGAAGGTCATCTACAGATTTTACTCATGTTTAACACCAAACCAGAACATTTTAAAGGTTTAACATTTTCCAATCTTACCATGATAACGGACTACCTCCTTCTCTTTCGAGTTTACGGTCTGCAGAGTCTAAAAGACCTGTTTCCAAATCTCACAGTTATCCGTGGTACCCGACTCTTTTTCAACTATGCCTTGGTCATTTTTGAAATGCTTGATCTAAAGGAGATCGGTCTTCACAGCCTTATGCGCATATCTAGAGGCTCAGTACGGATTGAGAAGAATCATGAACTGTGTTATCTTTCTACCATTGACTGGTCAAAAATCCTGGACTCTGTTGAAGACAACTATATCAACCTCAACAAAGATAATAAGGAGGAATGTGGGGATGTGTGCCCTGGTTCTATGAAGGGAACGAGCAGTTGTCCATCTACAATCATTAATTCAGTTTTTGGTGAACGCTGCTGGACCCAGGATCACTGTCAAAGAAGTAAGGTTTTTATTTATGCTATGCTTTGCATATATACATTGCAGAATATATTTTTTCGTTTAGATTTTCCAATTGTAAAGCAGAATGTTTATCCACTGTACATCTGAAGCTACATTTTATTACCAAACATATGAGCTCCACCCTCATTTTGCCATCCTCCTGGACATTTTGGTTATATTCAAAAACTTGAGAACATGTGCTGGGTGGGTTCTGGCATTTATGAATGACAGAAATCAATCCCAGTTTAGAGTATGCCCAATAAAGCAGGTCAAAAACATTTTCACAATTGCAGACAATGCTGTCTAAAAAACACCCATTTTAGTGAGACCATGATTACATTTTTGAACAGATTGGGACCAGTTTTTTTTAGGGTAGACTTTATTTCTTCCATTTTGAAAGACAGCCTATTCTGCTGAACCCTCAGGGCATACAGTTGCCACTTTGTGTAAAACATTCCTAAAACTGTATTCTTCCCAGAAATTTTTTAAGATGAGTGGCAGGAAACTGTAGGTGGGTGGCAGCCCCTGAAAAGTGCCGGGTCGGGCACCTGGCTAAAGGGGGCTGGGGAGAACACTGCTAAAATATTACATGTACCATTTCTAGCACCACAAAGCAACACACATTGCTTGGTAAAGTGCACAGGGTTGCCATTTAGAATGAATAACATCACAAACCGAATGGTTTGCTGTCTCCCTGGTGCCAGAGTTCGGCATGTGATGGACCAAGTGGACAAATTACTGGGAGGGGCTGGACAGGAGCCAGCAGTGTTGGTTTATGTTGGAACCAATGACAGGATAGATGGAATATGGAGGATTGTTAATAATCAGTTTAAAGAATTAGGCTTCAAGTTGAAGGAAAGGACCTCCAAGGTTACTTTCCCCGGAATTATGAGTTTGCCATGCGCAACACAGGAAAGGCAGAGGGAGCTTAGACATATAAATGCATGGCTTAAGTCCTGGTGCAAAAGGGAAAGGTTCTGGTTCATAGAGAACTGGGCTGACTTTTCATTGGGGTACAACCTGTATGCCAAAGATTGGTTTGCACATTGACTGGAGCACTACAGGAACAGCAAAAGGGAGGCTTTGTGAATTTAATACAAGATAAATTTATGGTACAGTTTATAGAAGCCCCAACTAGAAATTATACTCTGCTGGACCTAGTTCTTTCTAACAATGCAGAGCTTCCAACAAATGTGCATATAAAAGAGAACCTGGGTAGCAGTGACCATATTATGATTTCATTTAATGTAAGCTGTAAACAGGAAAGATAAAAACATTAAATTTTCCATTATTAAGGGCGGCTCTCTGTGACTTTGACTGGGAGACAATATTGTCCTTAAAGGACACAGAATAGAAATGGGAATGTTTCAAGTCTGTTCTACAAAAGCACACTGAGAAATTTATTCCAATGGGTAAAAAGTTAAGAGGCTAAAACTAAAACCTATGTTGCTTACAGCTGATGTTAAAAATGCCTTAAGGAACAAGAAAAGGGCATTCTAAAAATGATCACCTTCATCGTTTGAAAACTATAAAGAATATAACAAAAGATGTAAAAAAGGAGATAAAATGTGCAAAACTTCAAAATGAATGATTGCAAAGGAAAGTAAGGCAAACCCCAAAAATTCCTTAAATATATTACCAGCAAAAAGATCAGATCTGAGTATGTAGGCGCCTTAAAGGATGTCTCAGGGTTGGTTACTGTGGATAAAGAAAAGGCAGATTTCCTAAAACCTTTTTTTTTCTGTTGTGCACACAAAGGAAAATGGCAGAGCTCAAATCCAAATTCATAATAGCAATGCCACTGCCTTAAATGAGTCACAGTGGCTCAAAATTGATATGATTGAGAAATGGTTGGGAAAAATTAAGGTTGACAAAGCACCAGCACCTGATGGATTACATCCACGTGTACTCAAAGAGCTGAGTTTGGTTATTTCAAAGCCATTACCGTATTTTCCGGCGTACAAGACGACTTTTTAACCCCGAAAAATCTATGACAAAGTCAGGGGTCGTCTTGTACGCCGGGTACCAGTACTTACCTGCAGCGTCCGGTGTCCCCGCGAGTCCCCTCTCTGGTCTGGCGTCCCTGCGAGTCCTCCTGTGCCTCCTTCTGTCTTCCTGCTTTTCAGCTTACATGAGTCCTCCTGGGCAGGCTCGCGTTGCTTCACAGCAGGACTCGTGTAAGCTGAAAAGCAGGATGTGAGCCTGGATTGGCTCTCCAGTGGAGAGCCTGGATTGGCTCTTCACTGGAACACGCCCATTCATTAAAGGAACGTGCCCATTCATTACTTAGGACTAGTAGTGTACAGTTCTTTCTGCCTCTCAGTTCTCACACAATAGTGAGATCTGACAGGCAGAAGGAACAGTACAATACTGGGCATATAACACGACCCCCAAATGATTGGTTAGAGTGGGGGGTCGTCTTATACGCCCAGTCGCCTTATACACCGGAAAATATGGTACGTCTGATTTTTAGAGACACTCTATTCACTGGCAAGGTACCGATGGATTGGCGTAAGGCCAATGTGGTTCCTATCTGCAAAAAGGGTGCAAAGACATTACCAGGTAACTACAGACCCGTTAGTTTAACGTCCATAGTTGGAAAGGTCCTAGAGAGTTTGATAAAGAACCACATAGAGGAGTTTCTGCTAGAAAAAATATTATAAGTGATAGTCAGCATGGCTTCAAGAAAGACTGAAGTTGTCAAACAAATTTACTCTCTTTTTATGAGGAAGTAAGTAAACAGGTAGACAGTGGAATAGCAGTTGATATAGTGTACTTGGACTTTGCTAAAGCATTTGACACTGTACCCCACAGACGGTTAATATGCAAGTTAGGGTCGATAGGTTTAGAAAAGTCAATCTGTAAATGG
The DNA here is from genome assembly GCF_032062135.1 of Pyxicephalus adspersus. Lineage (NCBI taxonomy): Eukaryota > Metazoa > Chordata > Amphibia > Anura > Pyxicephalidae > Pyxicephalus > Pyxicephalus adspersus. Next base: position 54,232,057 of record NC_092860.1, read on the forward strand.
ATAGAGAACTGGCTTAAAGATCGCATCCAGAGAGTTGTTATTAATGATTCATAATCTGAATAATCTAAGGTTATTAGTGGTGTACCCCCAGGGTTCAGTCTTGGGATCTCTACTATTTAACATCTTTATAAATGATATAGAGTTTGGGATGTACTGACCTGGATGTACTGTTTGATTGAGCAGCCAAATGGCAAATTACATTCAATATAGATAAATGTAAAATTATGCATTTGGGGGATAATAACATGTATGTTTTATACTATCCAGGGGATCAACATTTGGGGAATCAGAAATGGAAAAGGATCTGGGGGTTTTGGTAGATCATAGACCTAATAATAGCATGCAATGCCAAGCTGAAATATCTAAAGCTAGTACAAGTACTTTCTTGTATTAAAAGAGGAATAGACTGCAGAGATGGAGACATAATCCTGCCCCTGTACAAAGCGTTGATAAGACCACATCTGGAATATGCAGTCCAGTTTTGGGCACTAGTTCACAAAAAGGACATTGTGGAATTGGAGAAAGTGCAGAGAAGGGCAACTAAACTAATAAAAGGAATGGAGGAGCTCAGCTATGAGGAGAGATTAGCTGAACTGAATCTATTCTCCCTTGAGAAGAGACATTTAAGGGGGGATATGATCACCCTGTGTAAATATATAAATGGTCCATATAGAGAACTCTTTTCCCAAATATTCACTTTGAGATCATTACAAAGAACAAGAGGGCACTCTTTGCGTCTGGAGGAAAAGAAGTTTAAGCTCCGGATAAGGAAGGGATTCTTCACTGTAAGGTTTGTGAAAATGTGGAATCAGCTCCCTCAGGAAGTAGTTTCAGCAACTACTAGAAAAAAAGCTTGATGTTTTTCTGGAAGCACAGAATATAACTGGGTATTAAGTTTTTTAAGTAAAAATACCAGAGACTGTTGACCCAGGTAACATCTGATTGCCTCATGGAATTGGCAAGGAATTTTGTTTTTACCCTGTCGGAGCAAATTGTACCAGGGTTTTTTGTTTGCCTTCCTCTGGACCAACTATGTCTTATTGGGTTTTATATCTGGGATATGTTTATTTCCCTAGTGGTTGAACTTGATGGACTTATGTCCTAAACTACTATGTAACTATAGCACAAATTCATGTAGTGTTCATTGTTTTGTAGATGCTTCCTACTTCCAACACAGCAGCTTTAACAACTGGCTGTTCACTTATTGCTTAATATATGACAGGTGCCATTATAACCAGATAATCTCTTATTCACTTCACTGTTTAATGAATATGGTTTACTACCCTAAGTTAAAAAAAAACTTGTCATTCACCACAATGTTAACATTATTATAAATTATACGGAACATGTATTGCTCTAAGGATCAATACATTTAGCAGTGATAACAATCACACTTCTGAAGATTTTGATTCTGAGCAATTTATGCATCTACTAATTTAGGTCACATGGTCTAGAAATAAATATTTACAATATAGTTTGCATGTATATTTTAATTAGTTAAGTTTTTTTACTACATATGATCTATGCACCAATAGCATTGCTTTAGCATACACAAATTCAGTCAACCCAAAACATTATTTTTGTCTTAGAGTAGATGCATGCTGATTTAGTGTCTTTAATAACTCCCTGATGCGTTGGGGCACACTGGTGCATGGCAGCACGGCTGTATTGTTGTGTCAGGTGAAATAGATGACACCACACCACAGCAAAGTGCATCAGTAGGATACTGCTTGATTTACTGCAGTGCATGTGTAAACGGAGGACTCAATGTTTTATATATATATAAAATATATATATATTTTTGCTGGAGATGATTGTTTAAAAAAATCTAGTGCCAGTACAGTTGTCATCATTTTGCAATCTGCTATTCCTACTATTGTTTATTATAAGGCGGACACAGAGGAGTACATTCTCTCAGTCCTCTTATTAACAGCACTGTACAGCTTTTGTTAATTTCTACTGTCACTGGAATTGATCACTAACTATTGTTTTGAGGAAGAATTGTTTTGACTAGGCTTGAAAATCTATTTTTAGATGGGATACTCCTCACATGTACAATAATGAAAAACCACAGTATTACTTGGCCTCATCTTGATAATATCTAAATCAGTTTCCAGGAAGAGTACACAGAGTTTGTTGGATCAGTTTCCTGTTTGGGTTGTGAGATGCCCTAAAAATGACTTTTTGTCAAATCCTAAAGCTTTATGAATAGAATTTATTTCACTAGAGTTAGTTATGTGTTGCCTGTCTGAAATCTGACCAGAATCAGGAATTCTGACATAACGCCTGTTTTTAAAGTATATCTAAACCATAGCCGGATAACCTTTAGTTTGGCATAGCATGCCACTCTTTCATTATTTATTCTCCTCCATATCATACTGCTTTACCTTCTTTTTTTTAACATTTGTGGCCTCTCAGTGCTGCAGATCTCCACCAACCTATTGTAGCCACGTGCCTACTTGTGTTCACTATAGCATTGGCTGCAGATTTTTGCTCAGAACAGTTTGCTAATAATCATTATGCATGGCTGCTTCTAGCATTTACCGGAGGTGTATGGGAGCAGGAGCAGCACACTTGCAAACAGTTGAGAGACCCTATAAATGAAATACCCAGGAAAGGAACTTTATAGCAAGATCAGCAGGTATTCTGAAATGAAATATGCAGACTTCAAAGATTATAAACCTCATTTAAAATCCCAATAAAATAGGAAATCTTATGTAGGATTTTAGTGATTTAGGTCTGGATATATTTTACCGTAAATATGGTGTCTTCTTTTTATACTCGAGTTCTAATATAACATTACCCCTTCCCACATATTTCACCCCTTCCTCAGTTATTATGATATAAGAATATGCATATGGCAAAACTAATGGATGAGGATCCACCGCTTGCTCTACTGACTCCCCAGAGAATACTTTAGTAAAACAACCTCACATCTACATCCATTTTTACATTAACCAGCATTACTGTATTAGAATAATAGGACTTTTTGCATGTTTTATTATTTTGGTTTAAACAAAATTAATTTGTAACTTTGGTTCATGTAGAACTAACTTAATGATCTTTTGACAACTTTTAAATATTTGTTAGCTTGGGTAATAAATGGCTGCATTCATATTTCTTGGTTGTATGACACTTGTAAAACCCACACTCCTAAATAAGACACAAGGGGGGAAAGATTAACGATGCCACACTGGACAGTGGTGCCAAACAGTAGCAGTGACATGTTATGACACCGTGACAAAGCAGACTTGTTTATCAAATTGGAAAGTCTGTGAAAGGTTTGGACTGAACATGGATGAGTTGAAAAATCTGAAGATTTTAATTGCTGTCACTCAGCAGTATATATACTAATACACAACAGGTAATATATGTACCACCACCCTGCTTTCTTTCTGTGTAGTTCCAGGAATTTTTTACTATCCTCTGATTACAGCGTCCTAGACCTCTTTAACTTCTCGGCATGTAATTATTGGAAGGTTTCACCCTTCTCTTCCATGTGTGCAGCTTCCTAGACCTCTGTGTATAGCTCCCACCACTTTGTGCTGTACCCACCATAATTATTACATATATACACACAACTCCATGCACCCTTCTTTACACCACACTGCTCTAATTCCTATTATCTGTACAATTTGTATTTCACAATGTGTTTTTATATAGTGTGCTGTATATTACACCCACAATCCCACTTTATGTACTACACTGTCACTGTCCAATGTCTGCTTATTTGTCCTGGGTTCGAAATAATTACCAAACATTTAGTCTGTAAATTAACATATTCATCCAGTGGAAAACAAACTTGTTTTTAAGCAATAATTTCCAGGCCTTATCTGGTGCTTGTGCTGCCCTGGGCTCATGTAAACCTTTACCTTTGTATATGGGGCAGCATAGTAAGTACTTTATGGAGGGAAGACGGCTTTGTCCTACACAAGTTCAGCACATTTCAGTTTCCGAATGTTCATGCAGTCCTTAAATAACAGCAAATGCCATTTGCTTGCATATTGGCCATTTCATTAAAGACAAAAAATGAACCCATGTAATAAGTTGAGGACAAGTTATCCTAGTAGGTCTGATTAAACTAAACAGGTATCCTCTAAACATAAAATTCAAATGGTGACCATGTTTTCTGTAGCTATTTTGTTCCTTGTTCCAGTGCACTGGGGGTTAAACAAGCAGGAATGTGAACGTGAGGCATAGTTTACTGCATACTTTTAGGTATACACTCCACCTTTTCAGCTCACATGCCACTCATTTATAATTAGGTCGGTCCTAAATGTCTAAAACTATTCTTCTCTTTTTGACACCATAACTTTTCAGAGTATTTAAACCAAAACCGTGACATCTGCAAATTTTAAAGGCTTTTGTTTCTTGGGAAAAACCCAGGGCTTTGTGCAATATAGGTTAACAATGTACCATCTCTTTAGCAGGAATAGGATCAGTGTACTGGCAGCGTAAGGGCAGGTTCTGACCTGCCTGCAATATCAAGTGATCCGGTGAGTCTCCTGGAGGGTGGCATCTTGCCAGTCGCTCAGTCACTCACACCTCAGCACTGGTTCCTAAACCAACATCTGAAGACTGGTGGTACTTCACTCACTGCTGCTCCCGTTCAGAGAGCAGACACTTGTAGACTGTGCTTGTAAAGTCTCCCCCCAAGGCAGCGGGTCATTGACATCCGTGGTGACGGCACTGCCACCTCATTGCCAGTCTGAACGTAGCCTTAACCACCAATACATAATACCTTACTACGTATTAGCTCCCTCCACTGATGCTTAGATCGTAGGGAAATTATAGCCTTTGTTTGTTTTTAGTGAAGAATGAATATGTCCCCATGCACTGACCTATGCTTAAGCAGCCGATTACCAGACTTGGGCATTGTTGTGGGGGTTTGGAGGAGTGGTATATTTTCTGGTAGTTTCTTTGCACTGATATCATGTGGGGATCAGCATCAAGGACTATAGTGTTGTATGTAGATACACTGGATTTACAAAATGCCTGAGCCCATTCCAAGCTTTGCAAGTCAAAAGCTAGTGGATAGGAAGCTATTGAATCTGTTGGGTAGTAGGCTAACACAGCAAGCAGAGGACTGTTACTAAATTGGCCCTTTCTACATTCAACATTGTTGCAAATGTACTATAGCTTATTTGTTGCTATGTAATGCATCTGGGTGGTTATCTTTTAATGGTTGAAAAAATAGACTTCCTTAGAGAACAGCTATAAACTACTGTTTCAAAAATGTTTTGGAAAATAGATCTGTATCTGTACCTGTTCTTGAATTTAGCAAAAACAACAAATATCCTGCAATATAATTTTACTTTCAGAATTGCTGCATATTTTTTTGTTGTTGGGACCAAAATAAATGAACAAGTACTTTATGTTGTTTATGCACAGATGTGCTTAGCTGGGAATTTATGTGTTCTACGTTTATTATATTGTTTGCTGTCGCTGAAAGTGGTGAAACCGGTGGAAGGAGTTGTGCTAATGACCAGCGTGTTTAGAGCACTTTGATGTAAAATTGAGCTAGTAGGTACAATCCCAAACAGATCTGTAAATCTGTCAAAACTGCAGCTTCATCAGAAATAACTTCAAAGAAGTACACCTGTTATAAAGCAGACATAGGGCTCCCTTACCTCATTAAACTCACTTAGATCCTGTTCCTCCTGGCAATACTGAAAACCGTAAAAAAATACCCAGAATGTTTTAACATGTCTAAGTTTACTTTTCAATAGGTAAAAAGGTATTAAAATCATTAATTCTTACATATCATTTGATAGGGTTGATTAGATTGAAATATGCATGAAAAATGTTAGTGCTTTACAGTTTCTCAGAAATAGTTTCATTTTTCTCTGTGTACATAGGCCTCTTAGGATGAATGAACAAGAACTATTAGATTAGAGACTAATGTTTCAGCAGATCCCCCCCAATATCAGTTTATTGTAGAGCGGTGTTTGGTATTGAAGCTAATAGTGAAAGAATATTCAAATGATGGGACAAAAAAAGTATCTGGATCTTATGTTTGGCAGTCCAAAGCAGTAAGGACACGATGGTGAGGGTACAGGATGGAAGGTAACCACACCAAAAAACTTAACAGGAGTTGAAAGGGGATGGGAAATGTGCAGGATTGGGCTCCAAAAATATGAGCAGGACAGCAGACATGATAATAGGGAAAGAGAGGGGGACATTTAATTTAGAGCACAGACTGTCAGCAGGACCAGATCAGCTTGGATAGCACAAGAATACAGCCGAAAGGAGAAGGTTAGTGCCATTAGATTGTAAGGAAGAGAGAACATAAGGCAGAATACACACCTGTCATGTATAAAGTGTTTCTTATTCAAGTGGGCAGCAAGGACTGTTCATACCCTTTCTTCTCTTTATGAAGTAAAAGTGCAGCTTTCTGAACCAGTTCACAAGGGTAGTACCGATGAAAGGGGTGAAACAAGACAAACCTTACCTTTTAATTATGCAACCAAACATATATGAGATAATAATACATGTTCAATTTGAAACAAATGTAGGGTGGATTCATGTTTAGATCCCTGGAAATGTTTGTAAGGAGTGGATCCAAAAGGATTCTGTAATACAATTGCATGCGTGTTATGGTTATTGTTCATGGTAAACTATGATTGGTGATTGATCACTTTTCCTCTAAGTTCATGGATTTGTTGCAAGATAAAGTAGATTGCTTATTTTAATGGTAATTCTACAGGACCACTTGAATGTCACTGTTGTGCTTTTGAAACCTACATTTGCAAATACCTACTGTAATCATTTCAGTAAAAAGAGTAGATACATGTGGATTTTTGTCATTGTAAATCTAACTAATACTGACACTGAACCTTCCTAGTTCTGCATTATAAAGGCTAATTTGGCTACCAGATTGGATTCCATGCATCTACCATACAGAGTAGATGTACACGTTCATGTTCAACACTGAAAAACATGGTAGCTAGGTCTTCTGTCATAGAGAGAACTGTGTGGATTTGTAAGAACGGGTGAGTGTGCAGGCTAAGCAAGTGTAAAAATAAACAGCATTATACAAGGATGTCAAAGAAAATAATTTCGTAAAAGATGGACCAGTATCAGAGATGGTGCTAACATTGCAGATAGTACCTGAAGCTAAAACAGGAGAGACACAATTTTTTTTTATTTAGGAAAGACAATATTTATCTAAACATTCAGGTAATGAAGGGGTTACTGACCTTTTAACAAAAGCAACAATTCTAAGCATGGAATGTTTGCAGCTGTGATAAATTCTCTTCCCCCCTCCCTTAGTTTCTGGTGTCTGCAATACTGCACCTTGTTCCTTCCCATCCTTGTCTGCACTTTACCTAATAGCTGTGGATTGCTGTTCTTCTTGTTTTGTGAGCATTTCTGTTTCCTGTCCTCTCCTTTTCCCAGGTACCACTGAGCTGTTGATCAGCATTTACAACATTCACTGAATAAATCGGATGTGTTACAGGTAAACCTGTCAGAAAAAAGGGCATTGTAGTGGTTTGGTGCTATTTAAAAATACTACTTTAAGAATAGGTGCCAAGAAAGCCACATTCACAGACCTAGAATGTAGAATTGGAGGACACGGGGGTTGATTTACAAACCGATTAAAGAATGTTCCCCTTGTAAAGTGAATGATCACTACACTTCCAGAATATTGTGAAACTATGTTTACTCTTCTAATCCAATCATGGGCAAGGCAAAAAATATTTTGTTGCTTGCACATGATTGGATATCTGAAGTGAACCTGGTTTCAACCTATTTTTTAGACAAAGTTAACATTCCCAACTTTTTCATTAAACCACTCTCAGTCTTTACCTGATTTGTTTTTGGAACGACCCAATCAATTTTCCTGTAGACCTGTAGAGGGCTGTTAATGTGAACAGGTTAGGTTAGCAGCAAGGGTACAAACTGATGCAATATAACCTTTGGTCTTGTTCTTAGATGAGATATGACATATAGACAGGTTTGTTTGGAATTTTTCTGCTAATCCCCAAACATGCTGTAACACTTAAGATTCTGCTCCCCTAGAACCAATAGCTTTATAAGCTGCATTTAGGAATAGCTGTGTGGTTTGGTCATTATTTACTATTAAGACAAGCAAATGCAGAAAGTGTAGTAAATAGACAGAATGTATGGTTTGGAAACGCTGCCAGATAACATGCAACAACGATAGATTAATACTTACATGCCATTTATTTTGCTTTTACTGAGAAGGCCTAGCCTTTTCTTAAAAACATTGTACCCTCTCCAAATACATTTTTCATAAAGTTGGAAATATTGCTCCCTTTCCTGCTTTCCTTCATTTTTTTTTTTATTTGCACATAAGAGCAGCCATTTCTTTTTTTGTCAGTGGGCAAGGGTATTTTGTGTTTTGAAATTCCGCTCTGCTGTGGTTCCAGGTCGAGCAGGGTGGGGGGTGGGGGGCTCCATTACTCATTGCCCTGGCATGCACTGCTCCAGATTCCTTCCTCACTTTGTGACACCAGCATTGGCTGCACAGGGGAAAGTCCAGATTTTACCCTTTTCTTTAAGGTAAAACACATTTGTATTCCTCTGTTGGTGGTCATATTTCTTATAAAGGTATGTATACAAGTCAGAACACTGGCACAGAAAATGATCTTTCATGATCAGTTACAGTAAAAGATGAATGAACGAATGCCGTACACACAGCTCTGTTCAGTTCCAGGATGAGCGAGCTGCACCCGACATTTCTCCGCTCCCTACAAATACACGCAGTCATTCCTGATCAGGATGGAGGGCGCTGTACACATGTCAATCACAGCTGTCCATCTCAAGTGACAAACATCTTACCTGTGTATGTAGCCTAAATATTGTGTTTACTTGCCAGAAAAAAAAAAAATGAAGTCCATCTGATAGTATATAGCATAGAACTTAGGGCAGTAGCTGACCCTGGTTAGGCAGAAGTGAGTACACATGATGCCTTCAATGCTATGCTCAGCAGGATGCCTATGAGAGGAGAGCAGTGGTATACGCCTGCCATGCGCTGTCCTTAGAACCCCATGCATTCAGTTTGGCTTTGCTTAGTTTGCATTCGGTGCCTTTTCACTTGCTGTGCTCCAACATTAGTGCAGGAAATGTTTTGATCATTTAAATTACAGTTCAGTAGCAGTGGTGTTGGTATTGAATTAGATTTATTTTCCTCACTTTTTTGTGCTTCAGACTATGGGGTCTAATTTGTAACTGACAACAGAGACACCCATATGTTTGGTATGCAGTATAGCAGGAATTGTCAGCCTTCTCGGAGGCCATGGATCACATTACTGGAAAAAGAGGGCTTCCTTTCTTGCTTTTTTTCTGTTAGGGATAAAAACTGTAAGGGATTACTTTACTTCCTGTTATGTTTTATACTCTTACTTGCACAATACTGTTGTTAAAAATTACCTTAAACATACTTGGTGGCCATACATACCATACTTGGTGGCCATCTTGGCTGTGAAAACCATTTTTGAACTGTACTGTAAATGTTGCATTGTTGCATCTGTGCATTAAGTTTAAATAAAACCTTTAATAATTTCAGGTAACTAGAAGGTGCTCTTCAAAACGATGCAGTGCTGTATGATGTTTTGGGTATTATCTGTGTGACCTTAACAACTTTATTATAGCTATAACAGTCTTTATTATCTACAGTTCCAACTTGTCTATCTCTCATGCCATTACTGCATCTCACTTAGGGATGATGAGCTCCTAATACCTAGATGAACCACAACTAGTCACCAAGGCTGCCTTCAATATGTAATCCTGTAATCACTAAAAACAACCCTCTTGCATCTCATGAGCTGGTGGCAAAGAAATTCAGCCCCGGCTGATCTGCTTCTGTATGTCTTGCCAGCCCACTGAAGTTGCCACCAACATCTCTTGGTGCTAGGACAGAATTGTCCAAAATATCCTGTATGCTATAGCATTAGCTATTGGTGTCTTTTCCTGAAAACGACAGAACTCAATAATGTGAATCATTGTAAGTGGATGTGTGCATTGTGAGTGATCGGGTAATAAAATAGAAGAGAAATTCTGACTAACTGCCTAAAGCTAAAACATTGGATTGCTGGAAGGATCCCCCCCCCAGCATGTTTTGATATGCTTTTTAAGATAACATTTCTTTAAAGCGATATTTTGAATACATGATGGGTAAGCTTTTGGGACCGGGTTTGTGTCATTTAGCACTGCACTCCAGGGATGTATGAGAAGAAGCCAAGGATGAGAAGAGGCTGTAAGGGAGAAGTTGGCAGATAGGTTGTTTCTTCTGCAGACAGAGGACTGGCTGGCTGCCTTAAACTATGAGGCTATTTGCCCCTGTGCTAATGTAACACAACTTCATGATACACTGTATATCTCTATCTCTGCTTTCCTAATGTCCTCTAATATCTCTAGTAAATTCTATTATATATTCATTAAGTAAAGGCTTAATTGCTACTTAAGAAATCTGTGTGCTTGCCAGTAGCATACATACACACGTTAGATTTTTGTTGTTGGATAGGGTCCTTCACCAGAAAGATGCATGAACGAGTGCTTTACATACAGCACCATTATGCTCTGTGGAGAGGGGAGGGGGAGAGCGACGGAGTGACACCCCGCTGGGCTCCCTCCCCTTCACTTGTATTATGATCATTCCTGGTCCTGGCAGATCCAGGAACGATGTTGGACGAGCGCTGTACACACGTCAGATTCTCGTCCAATACCAGCCCTGAAGCGATGATGGGACGAGAATCATCTGACGTGTGTGCAGAGCCTTAGTCTTATCTGTAGAATATACACACGCCAAACCCTTTAGTATGTATGTAGATATTGTCATGATCACCTGCTGAAGTTAAAATTGAGCATCAGAATAGGGAAGAAAGGGGTTTTTCTGGCTTTGACTTGCATGATTTTTGTTGCCAGGTGGGCTGGTCTATTTCATAAACTTCTGATCTGCTGGGGTTTTCGTGCACAACTATTACTTGGGTTAACAGAGAATGCCCTCAAAAAAAAGAAAATGTTTAGTGAGCGTCAGTTTACTGGGCAGAAATGCCTTGTTGATGCGAAAGATCATAGGAGATTGTCTAGACCGGTTCAAGCTACAGTACCCAAACTAACCACTCGTGACGACAAAGATCTGCAGAAGAGTATCTCTGAACGCAAAGCATGATGAATCTTGAAGCAAATGGGCTGCAGCAGCCACTGATGCCACTCATGTCAGCTAAAAACAGGCACCTAAGGCTACAGTTTGCAGTCTTACTAAAATTGGATAGGATAAGATTTGAAAAAGTTTGCTTGGTATGATGAGTCCCATTTTCTGCTGCAACGTTTGGATGGTAGGGTCAAAATTTACTTCCAACGACAAATCATGAATCCATCCTGCTTTGTATTGATGGTTTAGACTAGTGGTGTAATAGTGTGGGGGAAATTTTCCTGGCACACTCTGGGCCCCTTACTACCAATTTGGTGTTGCTACAGCTTACCTTTGCCACAGTGTACCAAGTGTATCTATCTTCTAAATACTTCAGGATAAAGCGCCATGTCACGAAGCTCAGATAATCTCAAAATTGTTTCTCGAACATGTCAATGAGTTCACTGTACTCATATGACCCCCACAGTCACCAGATCCCCATCCAAACAGCAGCTTTGGAAAAGAAGTGGAACAGGAGATTTGTGTCATGAATGTGCATCAGACAATTCTGCAGCAATGTCGTGGTATAATGTCAATATGAACCAAAACCCTGAGGAATGTTTCCAGCACCTTGTTGTATCTGTCACAAAGAGTTTTGTCAGTTTTGTCAGGGGTGTCCAACCAGGTTCTTGCCAGGTTTACCTAAACCAGTGGTTAGTGAACGTATGAAATTCAAACAATGTATCAGTGTAAGTTAGCTTGTTCTAGCTTTAGTTACATTACACAAAATGATCTCTAACATATTAATGTATTTTAAAAATAGTTTTTCAAAATTTTTAAATTTGCAGTTTTTATTTAAAGAATGCCTGCTGATCCTGCCATAAAAGTTTTTATGTTCGAACACTTTCTACAACAAGGTGAAAACACTGTATGCCTGTGTCACAGTTGTGTTCCTGTTGCATGCTCTCCCATTGGAGAAAGCAGCTAGCTATGCCAATGCACTTTGCTACTGTTTTCACCATGAAGAACCCTTCCCAGAAAGATGATGTGCTGAATTACATTGCTAAAGTACACACATGTGGACAGGAAGTGACTTTAAAGAGGCTGCAGAACCTCTGCAATGCTGGTCTGTATGAAAGAATGAAAATCACATAAGAATGTTTTTTTTATGATACAGCGCTTTAGTAAACTAGAAAAATCATTTAGCTAGTTTACATCAACTAAGCATAGATGACAGATAGGCAGACTATAGTTATTTGTAATGCTGTGTAATAAAAATATGTAAACTTGGATGTCCTAAACATGTTGGTTAATACGAAATATCATGTGCCAGCCTCCTACTTTGTCCCTAATTTATCTGGAAAAACCTTACTAACATATAAACATTTTGTCAGATGACACTAGCAGTAAAATGTCCTTTTAGTGTAATGCTTAGTTGCATAACTAGATACAAACAAATCAAAAAGTTTTATAACACAATGTGCCATATACAGTTCAGAAACAGTTCCAAAATAAATGAAAAAAAAACACAACATATTCTCCTTAAAGTTACAATAGCAATAGTAAAACGGGGCTTGTTTTTACTTTTTACCAACCTTATTAACAAATCTTATTTCTCTTTTTACTACTTATGGGTAACATCAGTAGAACATTTCTGCAAAACTTGTCCCTAGACATGCTAGGTAGCTTTGCTGCCATGATTTAAAATGTGACCTTGTAAATATAAAAGTTTTTTTTTTTATTATTGGTCATTTGTGTTGTTCAAAGTCTCAATAAACAGTTTGTGTTAACTGCAGTAGTTTCGAAGTTCTTTCCATGTTTCTCCCAGCACCTGACTTGCAGTTGGCAGGGAGATGGTTAATCGTGTAATTTTTCACCCATGCACATCAAGGCTTTAGTGGGTAAGGGGAAAGCTTTGGAACAGAGGGAGGGGGTTCTAAAGGGAAGGCAGATCCCAGGCTGGTCCGTTTCCAACAGCTATGTGATTGGCTAAGTGTAAGGGCGGCGCTTTGGTGGCTGCTAAGCCCTGGAGTGGAATAAGTCAAGCTGGAACACATGAATTTGTTTTGCATTCATAGTGACCTTATCTGCTCATGTACTAGTGAGGTGTACGCCTTACTTGTTATATAGATGTGCAGGGTCAGCAAGAACATGTGTTTGAAGGATTTGGCTATGATTTGTACTTTGTAACATGCCTGTGTATACTAAGGCTTTGTGAATTATGCTTCCATGTATTAATAAGCCTCTTGGCATACTATTGTTATTTTTATATCTTTGAACTACTGATTGTTTGTATTGTTACAATAGATCTTTATTATTACTGGTTTTAAGATGGATTGTTAACCTGCAGTTGGGGACAGCTGTGAATTTAATATGTAGTGCCTTCACTTTGGTTCGGTATGTTATGTCTGTATTTGTTTGGCAGTATAGTATTACTAATCTACAGTATGCATATTTGTGTACACACATTTTCATTTATGTATGAAAAATTTCATCTGCAGAACTGCATTCCCCACATTACTACAATGTAGGTAAATGGACTCAATAGTATCCAGAGGCGGTGATTGCCTTACAAATAAATAGTTTAAATCTACTACAGGTTAAGCCTATTTAAAATTGTTTTTCAAATCATTACTGATCAACAGTAGGGACAGAGAACACTTTCAAGTTCAATATGCTTATGCTTTAAAACTTGGCAGAAAAGCTTGATCACTTGGCTTAACTTCGTGAACAGATGCTTTGTTTCCATAATAATAAAAAAAATAATGAATAAAAGGGGTGGACAAGGGACAGCAAGCCAGGAAATAGGCCAGGATATGCCTGGAGTTGCTGCAGCTTCTAATGGAGTTTGCAAACTTAGTAGATGACCGATGTCTTTGCAATTTTGCAAGACTTAAGTTAAGGCTGGAAGTTCAGTTTTAAGGCACAATCTGTGTAGCCAGATTGATTCTTGCTGCTAAATAGTTTGTGCTGTTTTTAGATTATGAATACATGCTTAGGACTCATACTGACATAGTGAATATATAAAATGGCAGGATTTGCCTTTTGTTTTCCTGTCACATCAGTTTTGCAATACTTTGGTTAAAACCATCTTCCAAGCAAGTTATTGTGTGATTTGTATGTGAACATAGGACTTTTTGCTTAAAGCTAAACTCCATCCTTAACATCTGTCTTGTACAGTTGTACCGACTTCCCTTCTGCATTGACATCCATTGACATCCATCAATCATGGAGGCCCAACATCACATGTGGTTTTACAGCTTTCTGTTTTTAGAAAGCTGTATGCAGCACCCTGCCGACCCCCACCATCTATGATCTGCCTGTATTGCAAAGAGAAGCACAAAGACCTAGTGATGATGGAAAGAAAAGAGGTTTTATTTTATTGGCATGTTAAGGGGGAGTGTGGCTGCAAAATATAAGGCTTAACTTTTTCATTAATTCAAAGGCACTGTTTGTTTTGGTATGTTTCTAATGTGTTAATTTAATTTTTTTCTTTCCTATCTGCAGTTTGCCCTTCTACGTGTAAACACCAGGTCTGTACCCGTGATAATCGGTGCTGCCACAGCGAATGCCTGGGGAGCTGCAAGGAGCCTGATGACCCATTTAAATGTGTAGCATGTCGAAATTTTCTGCATCAAGGGCAATGTGTGGAGAGTTGTCCTCAAGGTTTTTACAGCTTACATGGATGGAGGTGTATTACCTTTAAGGAATGCCAAGAACTGCACAATAGGAGTCGAAACTGTCCTGACAACTCCTGTCCCCTGTATGTCATTCATAAAGGGGAGTGCATATCAGAGTGCCCATCTGGCTATAGTTCGAACTCTACCACGTAAGTTCTCTACATATTTGTTGTTAAGCATCGGGTGACCATATATTAAATCTACACAGTTGATTCAATTTTTATTATTTTTTTGTACTTATATAGTGTTGACCTATCGCACATAATGACAATCTATTGTCCCTGTTGTAGTTATATGGTATTAACACAGCGATAGCCAATTCGATAGGGAACACCAATTAACCTACACGTACCTGCATATTTTAGGGAGAAAACCAGAGTATCTGGAGGGAACCCAGGCAAAGGGAAAACATACAAACTGTATTCAGAGTGTCCTGGTCAAAATTCAAACCTAGTATTTTTGTGCCTGAGTATTAGTCACAGAGCCACTGATTTGCCTATTTGTGGCAAAATGACAGTATCTATGCAAAGCCAATCACTGCCACTGAAACCAACCAATCAAAAATCCACAACTATATTTTACTACATACATTTATTTTGTATAAACTTTTACTTTTATAAAAATGTTTCAGGGAATAATAACATTTTTTTTAGATTGCTCCAATTATTTCTTCATTTCCTGGAAAACACACACATTCAGTCCATTTATATACTCTGCTGGACCTAGTTCTTTCTAACAATGCAGAGCTTATAACAAATGTGCATATGAAAGTGAATCTGGATAGCAGTGACCATAATATGATTTCATTTAATGTAAGTTGTAAACAGGAATCAAAAACAGAAAAGATAAAAACATTTAATTTTAAGAGAGCAAATTTTCCATTATTAAGGGCAGCTCTCTGTGACTTGGACTGGGAGACAATATTGTCCTCAAAGAACACAACAGAAATGGGAATGTTTCAAGTCTGTTCTACAAAAGCACACTGAAAAATATATTCCAATGGGTAATACGTTTAAGAGGCTAAAATTAAAACCTAATCAGCTGTGTAGCTCACAGCTGATGTTAAAAAAAAAAAAAAACCACATAAGGAACAAGAAAATGGCATTCCAAAAATATAAAAATGAAGGATCACCTTCATCGTTTAAAAACTATAAAGAGTATAACAAAAGATTTAAAAAGGAGATAAAATGGCAGATTGCAGGGAAAGTAAGGCAAACCCCCCCAAAAAATTTCAAATATATTAATAGCAAAAAGATCAGATCTGAGCATATAGGCCCCTTAAAGGATGTCTCTGGGTTGATAACTGGGGATAAAGAAAAGGTAGATTTACTAAACACTTTTTTTTTTTTTAGCTCTGTGTACACAAAAGAAAATGGCAGCGCTTAAGTCCAAATTAATAATAGCAATGTCACTGCCTTAAATGAATCACAATGGCTCAAAATTGATATGACTGAGAAACGGCTGGGCAAAATTTAGGTGGAAAAAGCACCAGGACCCGATGGATTACATCCTCGTGTCCTCAAGAAGCTGAACTCGGTTATTTCAAAGCCATTATTTTTAATTTTTAGAGACTCTTTAGTCACTGGCATGGTACCAATGTATTGGCGTAAAGCTAATGTGGTTCCTATCTTCAAAAAGGGAGCAAAGTCATTACCAGGTAACTACAGACGGGTTAGTTTAACGTCCATAGTTGGAAAGGTCCTAGAGAGCATGATAAAGAACCACATAGAGGAGTTTCTGCTAGAAAATATTATTATAAGTAATAGTCAGCATGGCTTTAAGAAAGACTGAAGTTGTCAAACAAATTTACTCTCTTTTTATGAGGAAGTAAGTAAACAGGTAGACAGTGGAATAGCAGTTGATATAGTGTACTTGGACTTTGCTAAACCATTTGACACAGTACCCCACAGACAGTTAGTATGCAAGTTAGGGTCAATAGGTTTGGAAAAAATAAATCTGTAAATGGATAGAGAACTGGTTTAATGTCCGCTTCCAGAGAGTTGTAATTAATGATTCATACTCTGAATAATCTAAGGTTATTAGTGGTGTACCCCAGGGTTCAGTGTTGGGACCTTTACTGTTTAACATCTTTATAAATGATATAGAGTTTGGGATTAAAAGTACCATTTCTGTGTTTGCAGATGACACCAAACTATCTAATGGAATTAAGTCCATACAGGATGTCTAATCTACAAGCAGACCTGGATGTACTGTTCGATTGGGCAGCCAAATGGCAAATTACATTTATTATAGATAAATGTAAAGTTATGCACTTGGGGGCTAACAACATGCATGCTTCATACTGTCTATGGGGAATACATTTGGGGGAGTCAGAAATGGAAAAGGATCTGGGGGTTCTGGTAGATCATAGACTTAATACCAGCATGCAATGCCATGCTGCAATATCACAAGAAAGTACTTTACTAGCTTTAATTAGGAGGAATAGACTGCAGAGATTCAGACATTATCCTGCCCCTGTACAAAGCATTGGTCAGACCACATCTGGAATAAGCAGGCCAGTTCTGGGCACCAGTTCACAAAAAGAACATTGTGGAATTGGAGAAAGTGCAGGGAAGGGCAACTAAACTAATAAAAGGAATGGAGGAGCTCAGCTATGAGAGAAGATTAGCTGAACTGAATCTATTCTCCCTTGAGAAGAGTTGTTTAAGGGGGGATATGATCATCCTGTATAAATATATAAATGGTCCATATAGAGAACTCTCTTCCCCATTATTCACTTTGAGATCATTACAAAGAACAAGAGGACACTCTTTGCGTCTGGAGGAAAAGAAGTTCAAGCTCTGGATAAGGAAGGGATTCTTCACTGTAAGGTCTGTGAAAATGTGGGATCGGATCCCTCAGGAAGTAGTTTCAGCAATAACTATAGATTGCTTTAAGAAAAAGCTGAATGTTTTTCTAGAAGCACAGAATATAACTGGGTATTAAGGATTTAAAGTAAAGATAACAGTGACTGTTGATCCAGGGAACTTCTGATTGTCTCAGGGAATCAGGAAGGAATTTTTTCCCCCAGTTAAAGCAAATTGTACCGGGGGGTTTTTTTTTTTTTTGCTTTCTTCTGGACCAACTGTGTTTTATAGGGTTTTATAATTGGGATATGTTTATTTCCCTAGTGGCTGAACTTGTTGGACTTGTGTCTTTTTTTCAACCTAACTTACTATGTAACTTTATATGTC
Source organism: Pyxicephalus adspersus (assembly GCF_032062135.1). Taxonomy (NCBI): domain Eukaryota; kingdom Metazoa; phylum Chordata; class Amphibia; order Anura; family Pyxicephalidae; genus Pyxicephalus; species Pyxicephalus adspersus. The sequence goes on from NC_092860.1 coordinate 54,250,029, forward strand.
AGCTAAAAGAAAGCATTCTTTTGAGTGTTCATTATTTTTGCCATGCAGCACTACCTGAAGCAGACTTCTGAGCTATTAAAAGTGAAGACCATATATAATTAGCATATGTATATATCCACTACATTACCAATATGGACCAATATTTGGACTAACAAAAGTTATATATAAAACTGAGACATAAAGTTTTGTCCATGGAATGCACAGTAGCCTCATAAGCTGCTTCTGGGGCGGTAGCATATATGTCAGGAATGTAATGTAATTTCTTGTAATGAAGTGCATAAACTAATTTAAAGTAGTATATTTGAAGTAAACTGGCTGTTCTTTTGTTTCTGGCAGCTTGACATGTGAGCCCTGTGCAGGACCCTGTCCAAAAATATGCTCAGTCCATGGTAAGGAGAAAGTCATTGATTCGGTTACATCCGCACAGGAACTTCGAGGTTGCACTGTGATTAGTGGGAATTTGGCCATCAATATTCGGGGAGGCAGTAAGTATTAATCTGTGTGTTTTTATATTTAAAAGCAAATTTTTTGTGTGTGTTAGGTTATGCAACACATTCCTTCTGCTGTTCTAGAGATGAAACTAGCATTTAGTTTCGCCAGGAAACGCTACGTAGGATTTTTGCTTGTTGTCTTTGTATCTCTTGGTTAATTCATCCTCCGTTTCTCCTGCTGATCATTTTACTGAGACAGAAGATGACAAGAAATTCAAAAGTTTTAGGTTTGTGCGGAAACAGAAGGCAAGGCAATAGGTTATAAATCTTTCACTTCATCCATGAGGTGGCTGCATTAGTTTTCTCCTCAGTCATGCTTTACTTTAAAATAATTAGTCCACAGTATCTTTGAAAGAAGCCATAGATGACCCACAGAATGGAAATGTCATGTCTTACTTTGTTCATTTCCACTACGTTTGGAGTGATATGTTACTAAGAAGTAACTATCCCATGTAGCACAGCTTTTTTGTTACCCTTCAGTGTTTGAAAAAATTAATCTCCGTCACACACACAATAACTTCTTTGTTGCCTCTTACTTGTGACCTACCAGAACAAGTGTAATTGATGGTGAATGACAAGGCTGTGTTTAGAATGGTAGTGATGTTGCACTTCCTCATGCCAGTAGACAGCAGCGCTGCCTTGAGGTAGACGCTACATGTAGCATCTACCTGTAACAGAGAAAGAATGAGAGTGATGGTGAGCTGTTCAGTACCGCTCACTGGAACTGCAAACACTACTTCCTTAAGAACCAGCGCTGATGGGGCAGCCACTGTAATAATATTTTAATAATGTTATTACAGTGTTGCTGTACATTGGGATAAGTCAGATATGTCTTGTAGATAAACTGGTAGGTCTGCTTTAGGATATGTCTTTACCTGAGGCAGTTTATACTTTCTAAAAGTCCTTATCTTATGGTTTTTTGAAACCTCCAAATTTGGTTTTAGGTTATTGCAAACCAAACACATATAAAGGATGTGTTCATTTCCTGTTTTCAAATCTCCAAAGAGTTATCTGTGCCTTGGAGAAGAACTTGCATCATAGGCAACTGAAAAATAACGTGGAAGGCAAAGTGACTGATTTCTATCTCTAGAACATTTTCATGACATGCGGTCTGATAATGTGACTGTCATTCAGAGATATCCCTAGATACACTTAGGAGGAGGAAAACAATTTATGGTGTGTAGTTTAGAGAATGTTTGCTAGTTCTTTACATCTCCACATAAACAGTATTCTTTTTATACCTACACAATTCTTTTTTTTTTTTTTTTCTCAGGTAACATTGCTACAGAGTTAGAAGCAAACCTTGGTCTTATAGAAGAGATTACTGGATACCTTAAAATTAAGCGATCATATGCTTTGGTATCTTTGGCATTCTTCCGTAAGCTACGTGTAATAAGAGGTGATACACTGGAAATGGGGTAAGTGATAAATACTGTTGGCATTCTCATTACAGCATGGGCCTATGAAGATGTTGTTTTGGGGCTTTTGACGCTTATGCTTTCGGTAACATTGCTACAGAGATAGAAGCACAGCATTTGTGGTGTGCTGAAATACATTACATTTAGGTTGACTATTTTTTTTAAATGGGCTACACACCATAATACTCACCTGCACTGTTTTTAAGCACAGTGCAAAAACTAATATATAAAGAAGTTCATTTTTGAAGTTGTAAATTATGCACCAAATTTTTTTACACCATGTTAAGCATTTCAGAAAATATTTCAGTTTAATGATACTGCAGTTTATGGTATTGCACAATTGTCTTGGGCTGCCCATTACATTTTGTATTTGATGGATTCTGTCTGCAATTTGCTCTGCTGCCTGTGATCAGAAGCTGCAGTAAATGGCTTTTGGCTTACCTGAATGATACCTGACAAACATTAGCTAACAGAAATGCTGTCCGCTCTTTACTTTAACTGGGTTGCACCCGCTGATTATTTTCGCTACCAACCTCATAAAACCAATTGCTAAATACTGGTAACCCACATATTATTATGTCATTGTTTATACTAGAAAACAAACATCATGCTACAGCTTATGTATACATTAGCTTGAGTAGGTGTTGTGAAAAAAAAAAATGTAAAAGGAAAAATATGATTTTGTGTCTAGCTTATTCAAGACAAATAAAGCATTTTTTGATGTACTGAAATTACAACATTTTTTCTCTTTATTCGCATGGCAGTTCTTTTGCCTTCTATGCACTAGACAATACCAATCTGAGACAGCTTTGGGACTGGGAGAAGCACAATTTAACAATTCTTAATGGAAGGATCTTCTTTCATTACAACCCACGCCTCTGTCTACAAGAAATTAGTGAAATGGTCAGAATCACTGGAACTAAAGAGCGACAAGACAAAAATGATATTGCAACTAGAACTAATGGGGATCAGGCATCATGTGAGTATATATTATGTTTGAAATAACTGTATTAGGTAGTGATCATTAAGTTTAACAATCATTTTTTAATTTAATACATTAATTAAATAGCCTCTTTTTGCTATCCATTTGACAGAAAGCTGTGCATGAAAATTTTTCGTCCAGATTACCATAAGAATTTGTCACAAATTGTAATGCACAGCGTTCTGACCTATAAAGTACAAGACTTGGTAAATGAACTTAGAACCAAACAACAATGTTTATTTCAGTTTGTATTTTGGATTAACGTTAATGGGATATAATTTACTTTTAACAGCAGCGGTGTTTGATAAATGTAAAATATGCCATATTATGCCCTTTTCTATCCATGATACATCCCTCCAAGCCATCTTTCTTCAATAGTATATCTAAATTTTTTTTAGTTGAAAGGGTATCTCAGAAGAGATAACTACTCATGTGCTCTTTCTGCAGGATATAAAAAATATATATTAAAAAATTTGAAAAAAAATAGATATATGTAAGTATTTTAAAAATGAATAAAATCGATCAAGCTTTTTATATATTTACGGTAAAATGTACTAAGTGACCTATATGCAATTTCTTTGCGTTTCTCTGTGACGTGAAGGGAACAAACTAATTGAAGCCATTTGGCACCCTGACCATTCTTTTAGCTTATTACAAACAAACCTACACTCAAAGGTTTAAAACCTTTTAATCTTTCTTCTTTTATTTGGTATTGTCTGCAGCACCTCTTAAAAAATTGTTGCCCTTTGCTCAGACTATTTGTGGTCCTAAATATCTAGCATTTGTTTCTTTTACAGGTGAGAATGATGTTCTACGCTTTAACTCTATAAAAGCCAGCCATGATAAAGTGTTGATTAGATGGGACCCCTACTGGCCACCTGATTACAGAGATTTGCTGGGATTTATGTTTCATTACAAGGAAGCGTAAGTATTCAGAAGCTGCCCTGGCCATTCTGAATTTCTTCTAGCACTTTTCCAAAGGATTGAATTAATAGCCTTTGCTGCAATACATTCTGCATTTTTGCATTACCTACCACCACCATAACACTGCAAAAAAAAGAAAAAAAAGTTAAGTAGAACAAACTCCTTAGGACACTGCAGGTTTTTCAGGTTTACAGCATAGATTGCATTTTATTAAATGCAGACTTTGGTGTGCATTAATTTTGCTATATCCAGGTAAAAGCTGTGACTGCTACAAATAGCACCTATAGACTCAGTGTTTAATGATTACTTGTTTACTTACATATGCACGTTCATTAGTTCTTTCTTAAACCAAACTGTTTTTTTTTATTATTATTATTATTATTATTATTACTGTAAAATTTGTGTAGATTATTGTTTTAGGTTATCTATTGTTCATTATATGCTATATGTAACCATAGCCAAGAGACTCCTTGATTTTTCACACCCACTGCAGTGTGGCAAACTGCACCGTGAGCAACCATATTTTCATGTGGCTGATATGCTGAACAACAACCAGGTGACCAAAAGTAACTTGTCACTTTTGGGAACTGTTCATTTGAATTGGACAGGTTGAGTCTGAGGCAGTGTGGCAGCTCACTGCGGGACTGAAATGACCCTCAATGTCTCTGTATAAATAAAGTCTGTGTGTAAAACACACACACCAGCCACTTTATTATAGGTACACGTGTTTACTGTGTGTTAATTTAGGTATTTGATCAGCCAGTCACATTGCAACAACAGTGTTCTCCCCAGAAATTTTTTTCAGCCGGGTGGTAGGAAGCTGTAGCCGGGTGGTAAAAAAGGGGGTGTGGCAAAACACGGCAAATTTAGTGCTTCCAGTTGTTTATGCCATGGGTAATCAGTAACCTCTTATTTTTTCAGTGTTCTACCTTCTATGAGATGGGGGCGGGGCTGCCTATGTCTCCTTCACATGAAGGCTGCACAGGAGGACACAGAGCACAGAGCAGCTTCACTGAGATCCGTGCATCCGAGGATGAGAGCTGCCGAGAGCTGGGCGGGGTATTCAAATCAGCCGGGCGGAGCAACCGACTAAAAACCTCTGGGGAGAACTATGAACAACCTAACGCACATAGGCAAGTGGACATGGTCAAGATGGCCTGCTGAAGTTCAAACGGGAATAGTCTAAAAAGGGAAAATAATCCATTGAGTTGAGATTGTCCAGACTACTTTGAGTCGATAGAAAGGCAACAGTTACTCAACAACTTGTTATAACAAACGTTTGCAGACAATCATTTCTGAATGATCAACAGGTCGATCCTTGAAGCAAATCCCACCTAGATTGTAAGCTTCTAAGGGCAGGGTCCTCTTCTCCTGTGTCACTGTCCGTAACTGTCTATCATTTGCTACCCCTATTTATTGTACAACGCGGCGTAACATGTTGACACTATATAAATCCTGTTTATTAATAATAATAATAATAATAATAATAAAACGTTCGGATGGTAGGGTGCGAATTTGGTGTAAAAAAGACTTGAAAGGATCAATCATGCCTTGTATGAACGGTTTTGGCTGGTGGTTTAATAGTAATATTTTCTTGGCACACTTTAATCCCCTTAGCACAAACTGAAATCGTGTAAGTGCCACAGCCTACCTTATTGCTGCTTACTATGCCCATCCTTTTTGGCAGCAACATATCTATCTTCTTATGGCTACTTTCAGCAGAATAATGTTCTATGTTGCAAAGCTCATATCATCTTAAACCTATTTCCTGAACATGACAATGAGTTCACTGTACCTAAAGGACCTCCACAGTCGCCAGATCTTAAACCAGTAGAGCACCTTTGGGGTGTGATGTAAAAGATTTCAATCATGTGCATCTGAAAAGTCTGAAGCTATCCTGTGATGCCATCATGTCAATATGAACCAAAATTCTTAAATGTTTCTAGCACCTCTCTGAATCTATGTTATGTGGTGTTTTTTTTACTGTAAAAACCATTTAAAAGCAGATTACATTGTAATCTGCTTTTAAATTTCCCGCCCGGCCACACCCCCCGAATACATCACAACTCACATCACCAGGAAGATGTTGCATCTTCTGGGTGGTGCGAGTGGCGATGTCCGGCCCTGCCTCACCCCTGCATCCATCAACGCTGCTGCTGCTTGTATCTCCAGGGAGCTGCAAAGCACAATTGAACACTTCTGGATTGTTCATCGCATCTTCCAGGTGATGCGAGCAGCAATAGTAAATTCCGGGGGTGGTGCAAACGGGAAATCACCGCTGGCACCACCCCCGAAATTTACTATTGCTGCTCGCAACCGCAATTAGATGTGATGCACAATGCAGAAGTCCTGCATTGTGCTTCACATCTAATGGCTGATGCGGGCAGCGGGTGCCCGGGATTCTCTTGGGGGATTAAAATACACGGGATGACTTTGTCTAATGTACACAGCATTCAACCCCCAATCTTCAATAGGCTTAGTGGAACACCTACAACCCAATATTTACAATAGTTAAAGGCTTGTAAGTAAAGGTATCAAACTAAATTATTGGGGCTTTCTAAGCCCATTGTCAAGAAAGAAAACGGGCTGCTTTTCTGTTGACTGGTAGTTAAGAACAATGCAGTTTGTGCTGCAACACAATTTGGAAGCTCTATGTAAGTATGAATGTATTTTGTAAGCATCTATGTATTTTTTTAAACAAAGTACAAATAAATTTAACCCCCCCTAGCGGTCATCCCGAGTGTGACTCGGGGTGGATTTTCCATGCAAAAAGCGGTAATTCCGAGTCACACTCGGGGTCACTAAAAACATTTAAAAAAAAAAACCCACTTACCTTGTTTCATTGTCGACCCCTGGCATCTTGCTGGTCCTGGGGAAACGTTTTTTTCCTCCGATCTAGCCGTCGAGTGCAGAGACCATCTCCAGGATTTTCACATTGACGTTGGTCAACGTTGGTATATATATATATTAGAATTTTGTGTTTTTTTTATTTAAAGTTTATTATTAAATTTATTAAATATTGGACATACTTCAGTGAGTTATGCCTAAGAATTATAGGCCTTTAATGTAAAATAAATTTCCATGCAAAAAATTGTAACGATTTTTGCGTGTAAATACAGACAGAATTAGAACACTAGGGGGGGTAAATAAAGTAAAGTATAAATAAGTATTTCTTTTTTTGGTTTCTAGACCTCACCAAAATGTGACAGAGTTTGATGGTCAAGATGCCTGTGGCTCCAATAGTTGGACGGTAGTTGATGTGGATCCACCACAGCGCACAACAGACGGCAAGACACTAAATCCTCCAGGGTACCTTTTACGTAATCTGAAGCCTTGGACACAGTATGCAGTGTTTGTGAAGACTCTGGTGTCTTCATCAGATGAAGGGAACAAAACATATGGAGCAAAAAGTGATATTATCTATATTCGAACAAATGAAACAAGTAGGTGTTGCCTTTTCCTTTTATGTATTTTTATATATAAATATATATATATATATATATATATATATATATAATATTTTAAAATATTTTTTCTGTTTTTTGTCTCAGTACCCTCAGTCCCACTTGACCCAATTTCTGTGTCCAACTCATCATCTCAGATTATTCTTAAATGGAAACCACCATCTGAGCCCAATGGAAATGTCACGCACTATCTGGTGTTTTGGCAGGAGCAGCCAGAAGACAGTGAGCTACATGACCTGGATTACTGTATGAAGGGTAAGAGACCAGTTCAAGGGACTCTAGTAGTTCTTAAAAACTAAAAATATGGTTTCCTGCAAAAGAAGAATTCTTTTATCTAGCTGGCAGGGAATTTATGCAGCCTCTATGACAGTGTTTAACATTCAGCATGGAGATGTCTGTGTCACCTTGCCATGTGCTGCTGTTTTACCTTTCAATTTGTCACTGCTCTTACACTACCTAAAAAGGCCGAATGTTTGCATATTCTGATCAAGGCTAAAATTCTTCCTTGTAGCGAAGTGTAGTGGCATGGAATGCTAGAGCAGTTCGCTGTTGCAGGGAACTGTGATGTTTTTTTTGTTGTTTTTTTTTATGTTTTGGACTATTCTCTTTTTCAATAAATGCTTTTATGTGGTTTATATGAAAAAATGTATATTACAATACACTAGAAAATATGAGTTCTTGACATTCTAAAAATGTATGGTTTGCTGCTACCTAGGAAACATCTGAGTTCAAAAATGTGCTGTCCATATACACTTAATTATGGTATGAACTTTCCATTAAAATTATTAAAATCTCTGTATTCAGCCATTTATATGTGGCTAAGTGACTCCCAAAGTAGGAAGAGCAATAGATGTCAAACTACATTTTCAGCATTACGTTACATGAGTAGATGGGACATATTATCAAAAGAATTAGGTGGTAAGCATTTGTCTGAACTCAGTCTGTTAACAGGAAACTAAGAGGTCAGGGCTGCGTGAGTAGATGTGCAGCTGCACAATGGCTTATTAAGTTGGTAAAGTTGAGGTCTAAACGTATTGCTTTTATTTACACTAATCAACATGATTGCTTTTAGAATTTACCTTTGTTTTAATTTAGTTGGTCCTTAAGACCTTCGGCCTGGCATGTTTTGGGACATGCACAGAGATTTCTACATCAGGTTTAAATTCAAGACCTGATACGTTTTGTTATACATTTGTACTTCTGGATGTTCATTGTGGCCCTGTCGCATCACTTTAACAAATTGCAGTGATGTACGTTATGGGTTGCCATGGTTGGGAGGCAAAAAAAACCTAAAAATTTTCTTATTTTTCTTTATTACAAGGAAATTAAGCATAAGTCACCACCAATTAAATAAAATGCATGAAATACAGGGAACATCAGACCAATCGGAAACCCCATTTATGGCCAACTGTTATTAATACTTGGATGCTCGGACCAAATATTGCTGTGTCAATTGGTTACCCTGACAATTTTGGTATTGCTAATTTGTATATGCTTGTAAAGCATTTTAAAGTCACAAAAAATGCAAATAAAAAATTACCTACTTGAAAAATTATTATTTAAGTATTTTAAATATTTAATGTTCCAGGACAGTTTATAAGAAATGTAGTTGTCTAAAAATTAATAATTTTTAAAAAATAATTTATAGGAATATGGCTGTAAATAAATAAATGGAATAAAACATTTAAGAATATTTAAGTATCTTTTCTTACTACTTATACCAAAACTCCCATCAGTTCTAAAAAAATTGCTTTTAGAAATTGTATTTTTGATTTCTGTATGCTTGTGTTAAATCATTAGTTCTTCATTGTTGTGACAATTGTTCTAAATGTCAGGGATAAAGTTGCCTTCAAGGACATGGTCACCGCCTCAGGAAGTAGATGACTCCACTAAACCTAATGGAACTGACACAGAAGATACAAATAAAGTCTGTTGTTCATGCCCTAAGAGTGATGCTCAAATCCAGAGTGAACATAATGACCTGGCTTTTCGGAAAACATTTGAGAATTATTTGCACAATGAAGTTTTTATTTCAAGGTAAGGATGAATAAATGGTCAAATACTATGTTCTTGCAAATGAAAAATGTAGTCAAGGTGTTACAATACTATATTAAATAGAGGGGTTACCTTGGCTTTCCTACTACCCTAGAGTGTGTAGTGCACTTGCATGATATTTGAAAAGCAGTATTCATAAGAAGTGTTTATCCTTCTTTATATTATACAGGCCTTTTAGAAAACGTCGGGATACTTTTGGTGTGGCAAATGGCACCTCACCTGATCAAGTTACACCCAACCCACTTGCTAATGTCACCACAACTGGAGTTCCCACTGCCCAAGAGCCAAAAAAGTTCTCACAAAGGGTTTGGTTCAAGGAGTCCTTTGTCATCTCTGAGCTGAAGCATTTCACTGCCTATCGAATTGAGATCCATGCCTGCAACCATGAAGTTTCAGTAGGCTGTAGTGTTGCTGCCTACGTCAGTGCAAGAACCATGCCTGAAGGTAAGCCATGCACAACTTACAAATTGAGCATGTATTATGTATTCAAATTAGAACATTGCTTACATTAAACATGACCTTTGTGTTACTGTGTACAACACCATGATAATGTCACTGCTGTCTATCACAAGGTAATTTTGGAGTTTGTAAAGGCATTTGGTGTGTATAAAATGGCTATCTAGAATATTTAACTACAGTTTTGTATTTATTTTAAGACCGATTTTAGCTTTAAATGTAGTTTGGCTGTTGCATTTTGGGTGCATCTTGTATCGTATTTTGATTTTTAGTTTAACCCAAATCTGATATTTTTAACATTGTTTGTTGATGTCTGCATCCTTTCTGGGAAGATTTTTTTTCACTTTCGGTCTCTAATATGCAACAGGAGGTGAGGGGAAATTTTTAAAAGGTCAGGGAAAATCCCTTCTTGGTTGTTACAAAGACAGGTGAAAATAAATTAGAAAATAAATACCTTCATCTGTTATGGTGCCTGCTTTTCCTATTACTTTCCGCTCATTCTGACAGTTTCATATAAAGATGCAGATGTAAGTGCTGCTGATGGGTTGTTTACCTTCAATGGCCCTGTCTAGCTATCCTTGTGTAAGGGCCCATTTCCTGGTTTCTCCTCAATACCCAAGGCATGGAAAATGCAAGACTGATCAGGAAGAATAAGGCGGGAGATGGTCTGTGGTAAAACTGTTCCATGTTTGGGGGTTGTATTTCTTCTGCCTGTCCTGTTGCTGTTTTTACTTGCAGTAAAGCAAGTGAAATTGATTCATAATTGCCTACTTTTTCCCAACTAGACAGATTGATATCCCAGGCATTTAGTTGGCTTAGTTTTATTTGATTTTTTTTTTTTTGAGCAGTGTACGTGTACGTGTGTGTGTGTGTGTGTGTGTGTGTGTGTGTATATATAGGGAATTGTGCTGAGAAAGATTACTCATTTTTTTAATGTACTGTCTTTTAACAGCAAAGGCTGATAACATTGAAGAGCCTGTTACTTATGAGTATATAGATCCATTTGTTTACCTCATTTGGAAGGAACCGAAAAATCCTAATGGCCTGACCATTTTGTATGAAGTACAATTTTCCCGTCTTGGAGACACACATGTAAGTGTCCTGTAGTTTACCTTGTGTTACCCATTTTGACATTCTTCTGTAAAGAATAAAATATGATATTCCATTACCTATGTCTTGCAGGAGAACAATGCCTGTGTGTCCCAGAAACAGTACCTTGTGGATAAGGGAGCAAAACTACGTTTAGTTGCTCCTGGAAACTACAGTGTGAGAGTCCGAGCAACCTCACTTGCTGGCAATGGATCTTGGACACAGACCTCATATTTTTTGGTGCCAGACCAATGTAAGTACACACCTCACAAATTCAAATCGGGTATATCAAGTTTGAGTAGCTGTTTCTGACAGTTGTATCATATGATAGATAAAACTCAGTTTTACAGGATAATTCAAAACTGCACCCCAAGCTGGATATTGTTGTGTACATAAAAAGTTAACACTGCATATCCCAAAACTGGAAAAATTTGAGTCACTGGAAAAAAAATCAATTATATAAATTGGTAAGCTCTTGTTGCTACTAAATAATTTTTTAAGGTTCCTTCCATTTCCACGTTTTCAATTTATTTTAAGGAACATGAAAAGTCTGCCATGAAAGATACTAGATAAGTGGCTTTAAAAAATAACCTAGTCAGTTTAAGAATACTGCTGTTAGTCTCGCAAGTATGTGTGTCCTTACCATCCAGTGCTACGTCCAGGGATGGTGTTGGGTTCAACCTATGCTCAGTTTATTCACACTTAAGTGTTTACATATTTTGAACTTTGTCTTCAGTAAACCCTTGCTATATTTACTATTTATACATAGCATGGTGGTCGAAGGGGAAAATGCCTCCTACATTTTTGGCCAGAAAGAATGTTACTCTTACGGATAGCCATAGAAAACCTTGGTCACCTAAACTGACCTGTAAGACAAAAATTACTCAAGGTACCCTTAGCAACCTCTGGAGGGACCCTAGGGTTCCACAGAACCCAGGCTGAGACTTCTCTAACCTATACTCATCAACTGTAGCTATTGTGAAGAAATACATTTTCACAGCTCACAATAGAGGCACAGAAATCTCAGCATCTCAGCTTTTTGTTGACATCTTGGCAGCCTGTCAACTCACTAATGCAAACAACAAACATGTGTTTCTAAGCTGTTAAAAACCATCTGAAACTCTGACCCATTTAAACTTGTAGTTCTGACCTCCAGCATGGTTCCTGCAAATGACATGTTGTATCTTGCCGTGAGGGTTGCTTTAGCTCCTCTTGACGAAAAACTATCCTGCACCAGTAAATGCAAGGGCAATGTGTGCAAATGCAGTATTCTGTATGAAAGCGGCTTAGAAGTCTTAGTGTTGGATCTTTAAGATGTGTTGATTATCTTGCGAATGAGATACTTCATAATACAATCATCTTTATAAAAGCCATTGTTTCGAGCTTTTTTTTCTGCTTGTTTAGAATATATGATTAATGCCTACAATCCTAGCACATGTGGAAGTGTTATATTACTGTTAAAAGTTATTATAGTTCTCCTATACCTTTTTTGTTGGCTTCATTATTTCCCATATTAAATTTTAGCATCCAATTCATGGAACATACTAAAGATTATTGTTGGCCCACTCATCATACTATTTATTTTCGCAATTGTCCTGACTGCCTGCGTGATACAGAAAAAGAAGTAAGTGAACAATTTTGAGTTTCATTTGTCTAAATTTACATTTTTGCTACATTTAAGAGGAATTGCTAATTATGTGAGAAAAATGTTTCCTGGTGACAATGAAAATAAAGTCCAAATTTACTGGGCTGTGAAATAAAAAGTAATATTCCCTTTCTTTGACAAGATCTTCTCTTACTTTCTGTTGTGTTTCTTGGAGAGCAGGTGAATGGATCTTTCCTTGATGAGACGGACAGCTAAACATAAGAAAGCTGACAATGGTCTTTACTGTTCCCTACTCTCTCCACAATAGACTTTACATACACTGTTAAACGTTCTTTTGGAAACTTTGGAACATTTTTAAACATAATGACGTTCAGAAGAAGAAACAGATCTCTAAATCTGATCTCTTGTTTCCAAAGTGTACTTCATTTGTACTCCTACTTTTGACAAATTTATTTTTGAGTTTAAATTAGAGGCTCGCAAGCACGTCAGGAAAAAAATAGGTATATCATTTCTGAGCCCTCCTTTTGTGTAGGTATACAGCAGAATTGTTAGATTATAGATTGGCTTTAAATAGAAATATTAATTTTGTCTTGAGTCAGTTAAATTAGTGGAATACAGAAAGTTCCCCTATTTAGTTGTGTGTGGTTGTTACCGTATTTTTCGGCGTATAAGACGCACTTTTTCTTCCTCAAAACTGGGGGGGAAAAGTGGGTGCGTCCTATACGGCGAATGCAAGTTTTAAAAATAAATAAAACCGGTAACATACTTTTTTTTTTTTTTTTTTTTAGAAATGCCGAAGGCCCAACGGGACCACTATATGCTTCTTCTAACCCAGAATATCTAAGTGCTAGTGAAGGTATTTGTAACATTTTATTTGCCTGTATGTACTTTATGTGTACTACTCAAAGAAAAGTTAGGTTATTGTTGTATTAACAGTTTTATTACAGTTTGTGTAAGTTGTGCATTGCCAGTACAGGGTCCTCACAGCTTGAGGAACTCCACTACATTTTATTTCTATTTTAGAGCAGAGTTTATAATAATTTTTGATTTGTGTAATACCAATTTTTGAAATGTGCAAGGGCGAAAATGGCAAGGGGGTGTGCGTACACTTATTTTGAACAATCATTTAGAGTGCATTAGAATCTCAAAAGTCAAGGCACCTTATACAATTATGGGTTCAATTTGGAAAGCTGGTGCCTAAACTCCCAACACATCTAGAACATCAACATTGACTGCCTATCATATTGATGGAAAGTGAAACTGGAGATTTTAGGCCCAAGCACCCACTTTCTAGATAAAGTCAGTGTTTTCATAATAGCATGCCCCAATTTCCAAGTTATCGGTACATGCCTAAAATTACAGCACAATTCCAATTTGCCTATCTTTGTTAAGGAATAGTTTTTTTGTAAGTATTTTATCTGTGGTGCCATTCATTTACCATGGAAAGTAAAATTGTTGAATATCATAAGCGAGCAGCTCAAAAAATCTCTTGGTGAGAACTGTAATGTAAATACAATGTGACAATGCAGATGTCATTAGAGATAACAATCGTGTGTTTGGTATTATGAGAGAGAGAAATATTATTTGGGCTTCAGTGTTTTCAGAGTTCTTGACCTAAAAAGTATGCACATCAGGAGATCTGACATGACCAACTAAAAACATCAAAGGCAGAGACAACCAGGCATCTAGCATTTTCATTATGAAGTTAACATTCAAACCTTATTCCCCTCAGAACTAGTTTCTATAAATGCTAATTCTTGGTTCTCTTTGCACACAGAAGTGTGTGTCTGTGGAAAGGTGTCCATATTTTACTGTCACTTTGACACTGTTGATCTTTATATGCATCATACAATGTAATGGTATATCATTCCTGTAGTGTACATTCCGGACGAATGGGAAGTACCACGTGAAAAGATCATCTTGCTACGAGAGTTAGGGCAAGGTTCCTTTGGAATGGTTTATGAAGGGATTGCAAAGGATATAATTAAAGGAGAAGCTGAAGTGCGTGTTGCTGTGAAAACTGTAAATGAGAGTGCAAGTCTTCGGGAGAGGATAGAGTTCCTGAATGAAGCCTCAGTCATGAAGGCATTCAGCTGCCACCATGTGGTAAGAACTTTTGTACTTAAACATTCACCTTTTAAAACAAAGGAATAAAAATGCCTCATTCCATTTTAGAATAAACTTTATTTACAAGACTGGAGCAGACATGACACTTTGTATTGTTGCCATTATCATTGTAATATGCTTTAACCTAATATTTATAGCACAATTTATTTATAGTCAATTAAAAGTCTTTTAAAAAGGGAAAAATACATTAGCTTAGTTAAATAATACAAATTTCCCAGCCACTTGCCTCTAAATGTAGTCCACATTAGGACATTTTCTCTCTGTGGTAGTTTGCAGCTTACAGTCTGTTAATATACTTCCTTAATCCTTCCCTCCTTTTATGGATAGAGCATATGACCTAGCAAATAGCCTAATATTTTATGAAGTGAATTTAGAGACATCTGTGACAGATATGAGCAAGTCATCCTTTTGGTATCTCGCATTGGAGAGCTGGAGAAGCGCATTGCAACACTGAAATCAGTCTATCACCTTGATAGGGGTCTCCTGCTCCCTGAGCAGGTAGTTACTGGCTTAGATGTGGAGGGTGGAGAGGTTAATCAGGATGAACATGTAGGGCGTTGGGTTAATGTAACTAGAGGGAGTGGTATGGGCACCCAGAAAATGAAGGCCAGCCCTTTGATTTGAGCACCCTAACATGTTTGCAAAAGTATTTGAAGATGTGCTGGTGGCAGACCCAGTGGTGGCAACTCTAGATGTTACTGCTACCCCTAACAGCCGGGAGAGCAGCACTTCTAGTAGGGGAGGGTGAGGGAAATGCAGGGAGGAAAAGACAATTGGTTGTCATAAGGGATTCCATGATCAGGAGGACCGATAGAATAGTGTCGCCCGGAACCCATCAACCAAATGGATTGCTGTCTCCCTGATGCCAGGGTTCGGCATGTGGTGGACCGAGTTGACAGAATACTGGGAGGGGCTGGACAGGACCCAGCTGTCTTGGCCAAGTTGAAGGAAAGGACCTCCAAGGTTATGTTCTCTAGAATATTGCCTGTGCCATGCGCAACACAGAAAAGGCAGAGGGAGCTTAGACAGCTATACGCAGGGCTTAAGTCCTGGTGCAAAAAGGAAGGGTTTGGGTTCATAGAGCACTAGGCTAACTTTTCATTAGGGTACAACCTGTATGCCAGAGACAGTTTGCACCTAAATGAAAGGGGGGTCCGCTGTGCTAGGGGAAAGATTTAGGGGAATGGTGGAGAGATATTTAAACTAGGACAAAGGGGGGTCGGACAGTTATTAAGGTGGCAGAAAGGTTAGTCAGGGGTCAGCCTCTAGTGGAGGGTGGATTGGGGATACTTGGGGGGAGGGTTATGGATAAATGTATGGAGCTTCCCACAAACAAACATTGGATTGTGCAGTACTAGTTGTACTGAAAAACAAAACGATTTGGCAAACAATGCTGGTAAATGCAGCAATGGTTTTTAAGAGCCTGTTCACCAATGCTAGAAGTCTAGCAAACAAAATAGGGGAGTTGGAAGCCTTATTGAGTGAGGAGAATTATGACTTAGTTGGCATTGCTGAATCTTGGCTTTGTTCTTCACATGACTTGGCTGTCAATATTCCTGGGTATACTCTCTTTAGTAAAGACAGAGTCAAACAAAAGGGTGGTGGTGTCTGTATGTGAGAAGTAATGTGAAAGAAGAAATTGAGGATGGAACAAGTGATGAGGTTGAGGCATTATGGGTAGATTGAGAAACAGTTGGGCAAATTAAGGTTGACCAAGCATCAGGACCTGATGGAATTACATCTATGTGTCCTCAAGGAGCTGAGCTTGTTTATTTCAAAGCTATTATTTCTAATTTTTAAAGACTCTTTTTAGTCACTGGTATGGTACCGATGGACTGGTGTAAGGCCAATGTGGTTCCTCTTCAAAAAGGGAGCAAAGTCATTACCAGGTAACTATAGACCAGTTAGTTTAACGTCCATAGTTGGAAAGGTCCTTTAGAGTTTGATAAGAACCACATAGGTGAGTTTCTGCTAGAAAATAATAAAATAAGTGATAGTCAGCATGGCTTCAAGAAAGACCGAAGTTGTCAAACAAATTTACTCTCTTTTTATGAGGAAGTAAGTGAACAGGTAGACAGTGGAAAAGCAGTTGATATAGTGTACTTGGACTTTGCTAAAGCATTTGACACTGTACCCCACAGATGGTTAATATGCAAGTTAGGGTGGATAAAAAAGTCAATCTGTAAATGGATAAAGAACTGGCTTAAAGACCGCATCCAGAGAGTTGTAATTAATGTTTCATAATCTGAATGTTCTAAGGTTATTAGTGGTGTACCCCAGGGCTCAGTGTTGGGACTTTTACGGTTTACCAAATTTAGAAATTATCTATAGCGTTTCCGATTAAAAGTACCATTTCTGTGTTTGCAGATGACACCAAACTATCTTACAGAATTAAGTACATACAGGATGTCTATATTCTACAAGCAGACCTGGATGTACTGTTTGATTGGGCAGCCAAGTGGCAAATGACATTTAATATGAATAAATGTAAAACTATGTACTAGCTAACAACATGCATGCTTCATTCTGTCTACAGGCAATACATTTGGGGGGGGGACAGAAATGGTAAAGGATCTGGGGGTCCTGGTAGATCATAGACTTAAAAACAGCCTGCAATGCTAACCTGCAATATCTAAAGCTAGTAAAGAACTTTCTTGTAATGAAAGAGGAATAGACTGCAGAGATAGAGACAGTATCCTGCCCCTGTACAAAGCATTGGTCAGACCACATCTGGAATATGCAGTCCAGTTTTGGGCACTAGTTCACAAAAAGGACATTGTGGAATTGGAGAGAGTGCAGATAAGGGCAACTAAACTAATAATAGGAATAGAGGAGCTCAGCTATGAGGAGAGATTAGCTGAACTGAATCTGTTCTCCCTTGAAAAGAGTTTTTTAAGGGGGATATGATCACCCTGTATAAATATATAAATGGTCCATATAGAGAACTCTCTTCCCCATTATTCATTTTGAGATCATTACAAAGAACAAGAGGGCACTCTTTGCGTCTGGAGGATAAGAAGTTTAAGCTCCGGATGAGGAAGGGATTCTTTACTGTAAGGTTTGTGAAAATGTGGAATCGGCTCCCTCAGGAAGTAGTTTCAGCAACTACTATAGATTGCTTTAGGAAAAAGCTGGATGTTTTTCTAGAAGCACAGAAAATAACTGAGTATTAAGGATTTAATGTAAAGATAACAGAGACTGTTGATCCAGGGAACATCCAAATGCCTCATGGAATCAGGAAGGAATTTTTTTCCCCAGTTGAAGCAAATTGTACCAGGGTTTTTTTGCCTTCCTCTGGACCAACTATGTCTTATAGGGTTTTTTATATCTGGGAACTTGATGGACTTATGTGTTTTTTCAACCTAACCTACTATGTAACTATGTAAGAGATAGGTTTAAGTAACTTTGATAGGTAAACATTTCCCACTGGAAAATCTTTTGTTGATTAGAAAATTAAAATCATTGTGTTCCTTTTTACTTTTTCAGGTTCGTCTCCTTGGTGTTGTCTCCAAAGGTCAGCCTACACTGGTCGTTATGGAACTCATGGGGCATGGAGACCTAAAAAGTTACTTGCGTTCACTGCGCCCTGATGCTGAGGTGAGAACATGTGACATTGTCTAATTATATTAGGAAAGGTAATGGGAGAAAAATACATCAAGACTTGCATTTTTATACAAGCCATTTGTCTGCTTCTAGTTGACGGGCATTATAAAATTGTATTCCATATAAAAAGTTCCATAACACTTGATTATTGCAAATATGTTAACACATACACATGAAAAGACATTTTTGTCATTTTCTTCTGCATGTCCATCAGAATAATCCTGGCCGTCCAGCTCCCTCTTTGCGAGAAATGATTCAGATGGCTGCAGAAATTTCTGACGGGATGGCATATCTCAATGCTAAAAAATTTGTACACCGTGATTTGGCTGCTCGAAACTGCATGGTTGCAGAAGATTACACTGTGAAAATTGGAGGTAAGTTAAAAAAGGTAATGTTCCTTTGAACTAATGAATGACATTTATATTAATAGTTCAGTGCTTATTACATTAATGTTTTCTAGATTACCACAGCATGTGGCATTGATTGAGTATAATATATTCCTACAGAGAATCTAGATTAGGGGCTGTGCAAGTTGAATAATGTATTATTGTGGAGAACCCAGCAGGGAGCAGGTGAACATAATTATTCACATTAAGTTTCCTGTTGTGTTTTTAAAGACAAAAGATTTGTATAAGTTCACTAACTTTCCATTTTAATATAATTTTCAGTATTAGTGTTAGGGGAGCCATCTCTTTGGTTATAGGAAAAATCAATGAAGGAGACAAAAGGTTTCTGGGTCAGAAATAGGGTTTAAATCTTAATTTTGAATTGATACACTCCAGTTTCATACATAATTATACAATTTACATAATATCAATAAGGTATCCCTAGTCGAGTTGTAGAGTCACAGGACTGGGATGTCTGGTACTAGACATAGATATTTTGACCATTTGAATGAGATAACCGTTTTAGCTGAAAAACAGTTCTGACGTGTTTCGCCAGTATAGGCTTCCTCAGGGGTTTGACTGTACAGTCTATTGGTAAGTATAGAAAATATGAACATAATGAAAGTATAGAGCATAATTATAAAATTGATCCAACAATATTTAAAGTATGCTTTACATTTTAATATCAGGAACAGAAAAAAATACAATAATTATAGTGTATTAGATACATAATACCGGTATGAGGTATAGTCATATAGTTACATAGTAACTATAATCCTTTAACATATTGAGTTGTTGTGCTAGTGCTGTGCCACAATGTTACTTTTGAACACATTGCATATGTATTGTATTGTGCTATATTTACACAAATTGCATATGTATATATGGAAGAAATATTATATGTTGTCATGTGATTGGTTCAGCATAGCGTGTGCTAGCAGAAATTAAGATAAAGTGTTACATAATATGGTTACCATAGTTTAAGTGTCCTTTTAGTACTAATTTGATGTTGGTTTAGAGTAATTTAGATAAATAAAGTTGTACCTGTTCAGCTAGATAATGAGGTGCTTTAGGTTAGGCAAAGAAGACTTACGTTTATATTATTAGTGGTGAGGGTCACATATATAACGTTGCTAAGAGTAGGTGAACAAGGTAATCAGCAGTACTATGCACTGATAATAAGTAGTTCAAAATATGTAAATCTAATTAGGGTAGTGTATATGTAGGTACATTTGGGTGGTGTATTAAATACGTACCATTCCTGGCGACACAGAAATTTAGATACTGTTAACGATGGCTCATATAGTATGTAAGGATTCACAGTAGCAATAAAGTAGCCTGCTGTTAATCCCTCCAATGTATTCAGAGTAGGGCTGTATATGAACAGCAATATCCCGAGTAATCTGGCAACGTGAGTAATAAAGGGTAAGTATAAAGTGTGATACAATGATTATTCTGATGATTAGATGGTACTTTAAATCAATCATTATATAGTTAAGGTTTATAATATAGTTAAAATAAAATATAATCTATATTATTCTATATTGGTGAGGCTTCAAGTACTTGTATCATTAGGTGGTATGGGATAAGAATAAATAGTAGAGTAATTAGTTTGTAAAACCTTGGGATTTTTTGTGACATCACAGGTGCTCCAGAGTACACATGGAGGCCGAGGCTTAAGGAAATTGTATAATTATGTATGAAACTGGAGTGTATCAATACTTCATTAAGATTTAAACCTTACTTCTGAGCCAGAAACCTCTTTCTTTTGTCTTCTTTAGTGTTTTAAACACAACCAGATTTCACCAGCAGGTAGCACTGCAAGTGAAAGTTGCAACTGCTTCCTTGGGATTAGAGTAAACTTTAGGAACAGTTGTGTTCCTAAGTGGTGGTGATTTGAAGAGGGACTTTTTTTCTAACACCAAAAGCAAACTTTTTAGTTTTCCTGGAATGCCTTTAGATAACTTCACAGAGAATTGTTTTTTAATTTGAAAAATGCAAGAAAACTTTTCTAAATCTGTCAAATGAACTCTACCTCTTAGATTTTGGGATGACCCGTGACATCTACGAGACAGACTATTATCGAAAAGGTGGAAAAGGCCTGTTACCAGTCAGATGGATGTCCCCCGAATCTCTGAAAGATGGAGTGTTCACCACCTTCTCGGATGTCTGGTATGAAATACAAAGAATAGCTCTTTATTCCTGTAACAAAACATTTACAGACCTCCTTTAGCAGCAGTTTGCAGCTGTTAGTATGCATTGCAACGATCTCTGTATTACAGGCATATCTTCTGAATTTCATCACGTCGTATGTGCTTTTAAAAATAAATATATTTCAAAGACCTAAACTCTAATCTAAGTCTTTCTGTGAATACCGGCATATGATCAATTAAAAGTCATTTCTGTATATGTTTTTCTACTTAACAAGTGCATTCACTTCAATTTTCCAACCTCTTATGTAAATATTCTTGCATACAACAGATTGTTTTGATACTGACTTCTGCAGGTTTAGTTGTCAAAAGCATTGTAAACAGTTTGTTTTACAGATATAAAACTAAAAATTCATTTTAATGGAAAATGCATCATTTTATAGCAAACTTTTGCCTCTTTTAATCAATCATGCTACTCCAATTTAGAGGTGGAAATGACAGAGCCCTTCTTTTGTCTTCATTGACAGCTCCGTTATGACTAATAGTGTCAGAAATAACTTTGTTTTAATGTTGAAATATGACTATCCAGACAAAATATGTTTCTTCTGCAGGAAATGAACTGCCTGTACAGAAATGTTTTTTATTCTAGCTAAAGGTTTGCATTAAAAATGAAACCCTGGCTTAGCCTAATATTTGGGAAGAGCAGGGGAACATAAAACACAGTGAAGGATATGGTGGTTGTATGTATGGTTTTGTCAGTCACTTAATAGTTAGTTTTCATCTGGGGTCTGTAATTGTAAATTTGTGTAGAAGAGTAAGCAAGAGCATAATTTAGGCACAACAAATCTTATGTGGGCACTCAAAATATATAGAAATAATATAAATATATTTTAATCAAATCTATATTTTATACTAATGATAAATTGTCATCCTTCAGGTCCTTTGGTGTGGTTCTGTGGGAAATAACAACTTTGGCTGAGCAACCCTATCAAGGTCTATCCAATGAGCAGGTCCTTAAGTTTGTTATGGATGGAGGGTCACTGGAGCAGCCAGAAAATTGTCAACCCAGACTGTAAGTCTTTTAATTTTGAAATCGCACAGTACAATAAATTCTCTGTCAAATTCTCACATGTTATAAAGTCATGAGAAAAGAAAGCACACTCTTGTTCCATTCTAAGGTTTTACATATCAGGACATAAAATCAACGGAAAAATCTGGTCCTTAGCAGGTTCCAAAATTATTTAAATCAAGGGTGCCAAACCTACATCCCGCGGGCCATATCCAGCCCTCTTCTAATTTCCTCTGTGCTTGTCTTGTGGGGACGGGGCGTGCATATCTTCTCTTTTTCTCTATAGATTGTGCTACAAGTAGGAGTGGGCATGTCTAATGATGCCAGCAATCAGGTGTGTCTGCTCCCCACCCACCTTGTACTGTGAGATTATCCCACCCCTTGTACAGCAGCAGCATGAGAGCTGTGTGTGTGTCCATGTGTTTCATTATCATAAATCGTCATATCTCCCACACTTATTGTCATAGAAACATGAAAATTTCAGGGTACACATGGTACCCTGAGAGCTGGTACTAAATTCCAGCCACCTGAACATAACAAGTTGCAAGATACAGGGTCACAAGCATAAAATCCTAATAACAATCAGGGATATTTTCACATTAAGGGGTGATATTTTGAGGCCAAATTGAGTTTGCATGTTGAAACATGCCGGGGGGGGGGGGGGAGAGCTATAAAGGAGTAGTTTGGTCTGTGTTGTGCTGTCTCAAATACCCAAAACTCAAATGTTTCCCCGAAAATAAGACACTGTCTTATATTTTTTT